>NC_069502.1:1219280193-1219380193 GCF_027579735.1 Bombina bombina
GACACATACTCATACATACACATAAATACACACACATACTCATACATACACATAAATACACACACATACTCATACATACACATATATACATACACACATACTCATACATACACATATACATACACACATACTCATACATACACATATATACATACACACATACTCATACATACACATAAATACACACACACATACTCATACATACACATATATACATACACACATACTCATACATACACATAAATACATACACACATACTCATACATACACATATATACATACACACATACTCATACATACACATATATACATACACACATACTCATACATACACATATATACATACACACATACTCATACATACACGTATATACATACACACATACTCACACATACACATATATACATACACACATACTCATACATACACATATATACATACACACATACTCATACATACACATATATACATACACACATACTCATACATACATGTATATACATACACACATACTCATACATACACATATATACATACACACATACTCATACATACACATATATACACACACATACTCATACATACACATATATACACACACATACTCATACATACACATATACATACACACATTCTCATACATACACATATACA
Organism: Bombina bombina; assembly: GCF_027579735.1. Taxonomy (NCBI): domain Eukaryota; kingdom Metazoa; phylum Chordata; class Amphibia; order Anura; family Bombinatoridae; genus Bombina; species Bombina bombina. Next base: position 1,219,280,850 of record NC_069502.1, read on the forward strand.
TACACACATACTCATACATACACATATATACATACACACATACTCATACATACACATATATACATACACACATACTCATACATACACATAAATACACACACACATACTCATACATACACATAAATACACACACACATACTCATACATACACATATATACATACACACATACTCATACATACACATATATACATACACACATACTCATACATACACATATATACATACACACATACTCATACATACACATAAATACACACACACATACTCATACATACACATAAATACAAACACACATACTCATACATACACATAAATACATACACACATACTCATACATACACGTATATACATACACACATACTCATACATACACATAAATACACACACACATACTCATACATACACATATATACATACACACATACTCATACATACACATAAATACATACACACATACTCATACATACACATAAATACACACACACATACTCATACATACACATATATACATACACACATACTCATACATACACATATATACATACACACATACTCATACATACACATATATACACACACACATACTCATACATACACATATATACACACACATACTCATACATACACATACATACACACACACATACTCATACATACACATATATACACACATACTCATACATACACATATATACACACACATACTCATACATACACATATATACATACACACATACTCATACATACACGTATATACATACACACATACTCATACATACACATAAATACATACACACATACTCATACATACACATATATACACACACATACTCATACATACACATATATACACACACATACTCATACATACACATATATACACACACATACTCATACATACACATATACATACACACATACTCATACATACACGTATATACATACACACATACTCATACATACACATATACATACACACATACTCATACATACACATACTCATACATACACATATATCCATACACACATACTCATACATACACATTTATACATACACACATACTCATACATACACATATATACATACACACATACTCATACATACACATATACATACACACATACTCATACATACACATCTATACATACACACATACTCATACATACACATAAATACACACACATACTCATACATACACATAAATACATACAGCACATACTCATACATACACATATATACATACACACATACTCATACATACACATATATACATACACACATACTCATACATACACATATACATACACACATACTCATACATACACATATATACATACACACATACTCATACATACACATAAATACACACACACATACTCATACATACACATATATACATACACACATACTCATACATACACATAAATACATACACACATACTCATACATACACATATATACATACACACATACTCAAACATACTCATACATACACATATATACATACACACATACTCATACATACACGTATATACATACACACATACTCACACATACACATATATACATACACACATACTCATACATACACTTATATACATACACACATACTCATACATACACAGAAATACATACACACATACTCATACATACACATATATACATACACACATACTCATACATACACATATATACATACACACATACTCATACATACACATATATACATACACACACACACATACACACATACACACACACATACTCATACATACACATATACATACACACATACTCATACATACACATATACATACACACATACTCATACATACACATATATACACTACACACATACTCATACATACACATATATACATACACACATACTCATACATACACATAAATACACACACACACATACTCATACATACACATAAATACACACACACATACTCATACATACACATATATACATACACACATACTCATACATACACATATATACATACACACATACTCATACATACACATATATACATTCACACATACTCATACATACACATAAATACACACACACATACATACACATAAATACACACACACATACTCATACATACACATAAATACACACACATACTCATACATACACATATATACATACACACATACTCATACATACACGTATATACATACACACATACTCATACATACACATAAATACATACACACATACTCATACATACACATATATACAAACACACATACTCATACATACACATATATACATACACACATACTCATACATACACATAAATACACACACATACTCATACATACACATATACATACACACATACTCATACATACACATAAATACATACACACATACTCATACATACACATATACATACACACACACACATACTCATACATACACATATATACATACACACATACTCATACATACACATTTACATACACACATACTCATACATACACATATATACATACACACATACTCATACATACACATAATACATACACACATACTCATACATACACATATATACATACACACATACTCATACATACACATAAATACACACACACATACTCATACATACACATATATACATACACACATACTCATACATACACATATATACATACACACATACTCATACATACACATATATACATACACACATACTCATACATACACATATATACATACACACATACTCATACATACACATATATACATACACACATACTCATACATACACATATACATACACACATACTCATACATACACATATATACATACACACATACTCATACATACACATAAATACACACACACATACTCATACATACACATATATACATACACACATACTCATACATACACATATATACATACACACATACTCATACATACACATATATACATACACACATACTCATACATACACATATATACATACACACATACTCATACATACACATATATACATACACACATACTCATACATACACATATATACATACACACATACTCATACATACACATATATACATACACACATACTCATACATACACATAAATACACACACACATACTCATACATACACATATATACATACACACAGACTCTACATACACATATTACATACACACATACTCATAACAAACACATATACATACACACATACTCATACATACACATAAATACATACACACATACTCATACATACACATATACATACACACATACTCATACATACACATAAATACATACACACATACTCATACATACACATATATACATACACACATACTCATACATACACATATATACATACACACATACTCATACATACACATAAATACAAACACACATACTCATACATACACATAAATACATACACACATACTCATACATACACATAAATACACACACACATACTCATACATACACATATATACATACACACATACTCATACATACACATATATACATACACACATACTCATACATACACATATATACATACACACATACTCATACATACACATATATACACACACACATACTCATACATACACATAAATACACACACATACTCATACATACACATATACACACACACATACATACACATAATATACACACACATACTCATACATACACATAAAGTACACACATACTCATACTACTCTTATACATACACAATACTCATACATACACGATATACAAACACACATACTCATACATTACACATATATACTTACACACATACTCATACATACACTATATACACACACATACTCATACATACACATATATACACACACATACTCATACATACACATATACATACACACATACTCATACAGACACAGTATATAAATACACACATACTCATACATACACTATATACATACACACATACTCATACATACACATATATACATACACATAATCATACACACATACTATACATACATATAAACCATACACACATACTCATACATACACATATATACATACACACATACTCATGACATACACATTATACATACACACATACTCATACATACACATATATACATACACACATACTCATACATACACATATATACATACACACATACTCATATACATACTCATAAATACATACACACATACTCATACATACACATATATACATACCACATACTCATACATCACATTATACATACACACATACTCATACATACACATATATACATACACACATACTCATACATACACATAAATACACACACATACTCATACATACACATAAATACACACACATACTCATACATACACATATATACATACACACATACTCATACATACACATATACATACACACATACTCATACATACACATATATACATACACACATACTCACACATACTCATACATACACATATATACATACACACATACTCATACATACACGTATATACATACACACATACTCACACATACACATATATACATACACACATACTCATACATACACATATATACATACACACATACTCATACATACACGTATATACATACACACATACTCATACATACACATATATACATACACACATACTCATACATACACATATATACACACACATACTCATACATACACATATATACACACACATACTCATACATACACATATACATACACACATACTCATACATACACATATACATACACACATACTCATACATACACATATATACATACACACATACTCATACATACACATATATACATACACACATACTCATACATACACATAAATACACACACACATACTCATACATACACATAAATACACACACACATACTCATACATACACATGTATACATACACACATACTCATACATACACATATATACATACACACATACTCATACATACACATATATACATACACACATACTCATACATACACATATATACATACACACATACTCATACATACACATAAATACACACACACATACATACACATAAATACACACACACATACTCATACATACACATAAATACACACACACATACTCATACATACACATAAATACATACACACATACTCATACATACACGTATATACATACACACATACTCATACATACACATAAATACACACACACATACTCATACATACACATAAATACACACACACATACTCATACATACACATATATACATACACACATACTCATACATACACATAAATACATACACACATACTCATACATACACATATATACACACACACACATACTCATACATACACTGTAAATACATACACACATTCTCATACATACACGTATATACATACACACATACTCATACATACAGCATATAGACATACACACATACTCATCACATACTCATAAATACTTACACACTTACTCATACATACACAGATATACATACACACATACTCATACATACACATAAATACATTACACCACATACTCAGACATACATATTTATACATACACACATACTTCATACACTACTCATAAATACACACACATCATACTCATACATACACATATATACATACACACATACTCATACATACACATATATACATACACACATACTCATACATACACATTTATACATACACACATACTCATACATACACATATATACATACACACATACTCATACATACACATAACTACATACACACATACTCATACATACACATATATACACACACATATACTCATACATACACATATATACATACACACATACTCATACATACACATAAATACACACACACATACTCATACATACACATGTATACATACACACATACTCATACATACACATTTATACATACACACATACTCATACATACACATATATACACACACATACTCATACATACACATATATACATACACACATACTCATACATACACATTTATACATACACACATACTCATACATACACATATATACATACACACATACTCATACATACACATATACATACACACATACTCATACATACACATATATACATACACACATACTCATACATACACATAAATACACACACATACTCATACATACACATAAATACACACACATACTCATACATACACATATATACATACACACATACTCATACATACACATATACATACACACATACTCATACATACACATATATACATACACACATACTCACACATACTCATACATACACATATATACATACACACATACTCATACATACACGTATATACATACACACATACTCACACATACACATATATACATACACACATACTCATACATACACATATATACATACACACATACTCATACATACACGTATATACATACACACATACTCATACATACACATATATACATACACACATACTCATACATACACATATATACACACACATACTCATACATACACATATATACACACACATACTCATACATACACATATACATACACACATACTCATACATACACATATACATACACACATACTCATACATACACATATATACATACACACATACTCATACATACACATATATACATACACACATACTCATACATACACATAAATACACACACACACATACTCATACATACACATAAATACACACACACATACTCATACATACACATGTATACATACACACATACTCATACATACACATATATACATACACACATACTCATACATACACATATATACATACACACATACTCATACATACACATATATACATACACACATACTCATACATACACATAAATACACACACACATACATACACATAAATACACACACACATACTCATACATACACATAAATACACACACACATACTCATACATACACATAAATACATACACACATACTCATACATACACGTATATACATACACACATACTCATACATACACATAAATACACACACACATACTCATACATACACATAAATACACACACACATACTCATACATACACATATATACATACACACATACTCATACATACACATAAATACATACACACATACTCATACATACACATAAATACACACACACATACTCATACATACACATAAATACATACACACATACTCATACATACACGTATATACATACACACATACTCATACATACACATATATACATACACACATACTCATACATACACATAAATACATACACACATACTCATACATACACATATATACATACACACATACTCATACATACACATAAATACATACACACATACTCATACATACATATAAATACATACACACATACTCATACATACTCATAAATACACACACACATACTCATACATACACATATATACATACACACATACTCATACATACACATATATACTTACACACATAATCATACATACACATATATACACACACACATACTCATACATACACATATATACACACACATACTCATACATACACATATATACACACACATACTCATACATACACATATATACATGCACACATACTCATACATACACATAAATACATACACACATACTCATACATACACATATACATACACACATACTCATACATACACATAAATACACACACACATACTCATACATACTCATAAATACACACACACATACTCATACATACACATATATACATACACACATACTCATACATACACATATATACTTACACACATAATCATACATACACATATACATACACACATACTCATACATACACATATATACATACACACATACTCATACATACACATATATACATACACACATACTCATACATACACATAACTACATACACACATACTCATACATACACATATATACACACACACATACTCATACATACACATATATACATACACACATACTCATACATACACATAAATACACACACACATACTCATACATACACATATATACATACACACATACTCATACATACACATTTATACATACACACATACTCATACATACACATATATACACACACATACTCATACATACACATATATACATACACACATACTCATACATACACATTTATACATACACACATACTCATACATACACATATATACATACACACATACTCATACATACACATAAATACATACACACATACTCATACATACACATATACATACACACATACTCATACATACACATATATACATACACACATACTCATACATACACATAAATACACACACATACTCATACATACACATAAATACACACACATACTCATACATACACATATATACATACACACATACTCATACATACACATATATACATACACACATACTCATACATACACATATACATACACACATACTCATACATACACATATATACATACACACATACTCATACATACACATAAATACACACACACATACTCATACATACACATATATACATACACACATACTCATACATACACATAAATACATACACACATACTCATACATACACATATATACATACACACATACTCATACATACACATAACTACATACACACATACTCATACATACAAATATATACACACACATATACTCATACATACACATATATACATACACACATACTCATACATACACATAAATACACACACACATACTCATACATACACATATATACATACACACATACTCATACATACACATTTATACATACACACATACTCATACATACACATATATACACACACATACTCATACATACACATATATACATACACACATACTCATACATACACATTTATACATACACACATACTCATACATACACATATATACATACACACATACTCATACATACACATATACATACACACATACTCATACATACACATATATACATACACACATACTCATACATACACATATATACACACACATACTCATACATACACATAAATACACACACATACTCATACATACACATATATACATACACACATACTCATACATACACATATATACATACACACATACTCATACATACACATATACATACACACATACTCATACATACACATATATACATACACACATACTCATACATACACATAAATACACACACACATACTCATACATACACATATATACATACACACATACTCATACATACACATAAATACATACACACATACTCATACATACACATATATACATACACACATACTCATACATACACATATATACATACACACATACTCATACATACACATATATACATACACACATACTCATACATACACGTATATACATACACACATACTCACACATACACATATATACATACACACATACTCATACATACACATATATACATACACACATACTCATACATACACATATATACATACACACATACTCATACATACACGTATATACATACACACATACTCATACATACACATATATACATACACACATACTCATACATACACATATATACACACACATACTCATGCATACACATATATACACACACACATACTCATACATACACATATACATACACACATACTCATACATACACATATACATACACACATACTCATACATACACATATATACATACACACATACTCATACATACACATAAATACACACACACATACTCATACATACACATATATACATACACACATACTCATACATACACATAAATACATACACACATACTCATACATACACATAAATACATACACACATACTCATACATACACATATATACATACACACATACTCATACATACACATAAATACACACACACATACTCATACATACACATAAATACACACACACATACTCATACATACACATATATACATACACACATACTCATACATACACATATATACATACACACATACTCATACATACACATATATACATACACACATACTCATACATACACATATATACACACACATACTCATACATACACATATATACATACACACATACTCATACATACACATATATACATACACACATACTCATACATACACATATATACACACACATACTCATACATACACATATATACATACACACATACTCATACATACACATATATACATACACACATACTCATACATACACATAAATACACACACACATACTCATACATACACATATATACACACACATACTCATACATACACATAAATACACACAAACATACTCATACATACACATATATACACACATACTCATACATACACATATATACACACACATACTCATGCATACACATATATACATACACACATACTCATACATAAACGTATATACATACACACATACTCATACATACACATAAATACATACACACATACTCATACATACACATATATACACACACATACTCATACATACACATATATACACACACATACTCATACATACACATATATACATACACACATACTCATACATACACGTATATACATACACACATACTCATACATACACATATACATACACACATACTCATACATACACATACATATACATACACATATATCCATACACACATACTCATACATACACATTTATACATACACACATACTCATACATACACATATATACATACACACATACTCATACATACACATATACATACACACATACTCATACATACACATATATACATACACACATACTCATACATACACATATATACATACACACATACTCATACATACACATAAATACACACACATACTCATACATACACATAAATACACACACATACTCATACATACACATATATACATACACAAATACTCATACATACACATATATACATACACACATACTCATACATACACATATACATACACACATACTCATACATACACATATATACATACACACATACTCATACATACACATAAATACACACACACATACTCATACATACACATATATACATACACACATACTCATACATACACATAAATACATACACACATACTCATACATACACATATACATACACACATACTCATACATACACGTATATACATACACACATACTCATACATACACATAAATACACACACATACTCATACATACACATAAATACACACACATACTCATACATACACATAAATACATACACACATACTCATACATACACATATACATACACACATACTCATACATATCCATATATACATACACACATACTCATACATACACATATATACATACACACATACTCATACATACACGTATATACATATACACATACTCACACATACACATATATACATACACACATACTCATACATACACATATATACATACACACATACTCATACATACACGTATATACATACACACATACTCATACATACACATATATACATACACACATACTCATACATACACATATATACACACACATACTCATACATACACATATATACACACACATACTCATACATACACATATACATACACACATACTCATACATACACATATACATACACACATACTCATACATACACATATATACATACACACATACTCATACATACACATATATACATACACACATACTCATACATACACATAAATACACACACACACATACTCATACATACACATAAATACACACACACATACTCATACATACACATATATACATACACACATACTCATACATACACATATATACATACATACATACTCATACATACACATATATACATACACACATACTCATACATACACATATATACATACACACATACTCATACATACACATATATACACACACATACTCATACATACACATATATACACACACATACTCATACATACACATATACATACACACATACTCATACATACACATATACATACACACATACTCATACATACACATATATACATACACACATACTCATACATACACATATATACATACACACATACTCATACATACACATAAATACACACACACACATACTCATACATACACATAAATACACACACACATACTCATACATACACATATATACATACACACATACTCATACATACACATATATACATACATACATACTCATACATACACATATATACATACACACATACTCATACATACACATATATACATACACACATACTCATACATACACAAAAATACACACACACATACTCATACATACACATAAATACACACACACATACTCATACATACACATAAATACAGACACACATACTCATACATACACATAAATACATACACACATACTCAAACATACACGTATATACATACACACATACTCATACATACACATAAATACACACACACATACTCATACATACACATATATACATACACACATACTCATACATACACATAAATACATACACACATACTCATACATACACATAAATACACACACACATACTCATACATACACATAAATACACACACACATACTCATACATACACATATATACATACACACATACTCATACATACACATAAATACACACACACATACTCATACATACACATATATACACACACATACTCATACATACACATAAATACACACACACATACTCATACATACACATATATACATACACACATACTCATACATACACATATATACACACACATACTCATACATACACATATATACATACACACATACTCATACATACACATATATACACACACATACTCATACATACACATATATACATACACACATACTCATACATACACATATATACACACACATACTCATACATACACATATATACATACACACATACTCATATATACACGTATATACATACACACATACTCATACATACACGTATATACATACACACATACTCATACATACACATAAATACATACACACATACTCATACATACACGTATATACATACACACATACTCATACATACACATAAATACATACACACATACTCATACATACACATATATACACACACATACTCATACATACACATAAATACATACACACATACTCATACATACACATATATACACACACATACTCATACATACACATATATACACACACATACTCATACATACACATATATACATCCACACATACTCATACATACACGTATATACATACACACAAACTCATACATACACGTAAATACATACACACATACTCATACATACACATATATACACACACATACTCATACATACACATATATACACACACATACTCATACATACACATATATACATACACACATACTCATACATACACATATATACATACACACATACTCATACATACACGTATATACATACACACATACTCATACATACACATATACATACACACATACTCATACATACACATATATACATATACACATACTCATACATATACATAAATACATACACACATACTCATAGATACACATAAATACATACACACATACTCATACATACACATATATACATACACACATACTCATACATACACATAAATACATACACACATACTCATACATACACATATATACATACACACATACTCATACATACACATATATACACACACATACTCATACATACACATATATACATACACACATACTCATACATACACATATATACACACACATACTCATACATACACATATATACATACACACATACTCATACATACACATATATACATACACACATACTCATACATACACATATATACACACACATACTCATACATACACATATATACATACACACATACTCATACATACACATATATACACACACATACTCATACATACACATATATACACACACACATACTCATACATACACATATATACATACACACATACTCATACATACACACATACTCATACATACACATATATACATACACACATACTCATACATACACATATATACATACACACATACTCATACATACACATTTATACATACACACATACTCATACATACACATATATACATACACACATACTCATACATACACGTATATACATACACACATACTCATACATACACATATACATACACACATACTCATACATACACATACATATACATACACATATATACATACACACATACTCATACATACACATATATACATACACACATACTCATACATACACATATATACATACACACATACTCATACATACACATACATATACATACACATACTCATACATACACATAAATACACACACATACTCATACATACACATACATATACATACACATACATATACATACACATACTCATACATACACATAAATACACACACACATACTCATACATACACATATATATACATACACACTAACAGGCCCATTTATCAATGCTCCGTATGGAGCTTGAAGGCCCGTGTTTCTGGCGAGTATGAAACACAACTTATGAAGCAGTGCAGCGGTCACAAAAACCGCTGCTCCATAACCCTGTCCGCCTGCTCTGAGCAGGCGGACAGGAATCACCGGAAATCAACCCGATCAAATACGATCGGGTTGATTGACACCTCCCTGCTCGCGGCCGATTGGCCGCGAGTCAGCAGGGGGCGGCGTTGCACCAGCAACTGCTGGTGCAATGTTAAATGCGGAGAGCGTATTGCTCTCCGCATTTAGCGAGGTCTTGCGGACCTGATCCGCAGTGTCGGATCAGGTCCGCAAGCCCTTTGATAAATGGGCCTGATACTCATACATACACATATACCTACACACATACTCATACATACACATATATACATACTCATACATACACATATATACATACACACATACTCATACATATACATATATACATACACACATACTCATACATACACATAAATACATACACACATACTCATACATACACATATACATACACACATACTCATACATACACATAAATACACACACACATACTCATACATACACATAAATACACACACACATACTCATACATACACATTTACATACACACATACTCATACATACACATATATACATACACACATACTCATACATACACATATATACATACACACATACTCATACATACACATAAATACACACACACATACTTATACATACACACATACTCATACATACACACATACTCATACATACACATATATACATACACACATATACATACACACATACTCATACATACACACATACTCATACATACACATATATACATACACACATATACATACACACATACTCATACATACACATATATACATACACACATACTTATACATACACATACATACATACACACATACATATACACTTTGATCCCTTCCCAGTCCCACACTTATAGTTATATACCATATCCCTGTAAATCCCCTTTAAATCACTGTTTAAACATTAATTTTTTATTATTTGTTTAACAATTTTATTTGTATTCCAAGACATCTTACAAAAATCGCAAATTAGAGACAAACATGGATAATATGAAGAAAGTCAAAGTCACGTGGGCATCCAATACTCAAAAGACACTATTTTGTTAACACAATTATGGTCAAAGACAATAATATATCAAAACTTAAGCACAAACCCTTCATGTATCTTACCTGAAGATGTTTCGTAAAAAATGTTTTTAAACAACATAACATTTAAAATAATAAAAAACATAAGGTAACATCGGGACCTGGCAATTAACGAATTGTAGGTAAATAGCGGAAATTACTTATATTAGTCAATTCTAGGTAGGACTTAGAATATAGTAGATAACCTAAGGTCTGTTTTTGGATTGTGGGAGAGAATGTTTTGAATATTGGTAGCCATTTCTCAAAGAATTCTTGGACTTTACTCTCAGAAGAAGGACATATATATTTTGTATCTCAAAGACTATTTGGGTAAGGAGAGTATTTTGAAAACAGGAAAATCTAGGCGGAAGTGGGTCTTTCCATCTCTTCAACATCAAGTATCTTACCACCAAAATGATGGTATTTAGGGTATTATAATAAGTTGATCCACAGATTTCCAGGTTAAAATGTAGGAGAAAAATGATATGGTGGGCCTGGATTTTAAATTGATTGTTAAAGAGTTTATTATACCAAAAAAATAGCTTTGCACCAGAGTTGATATATTTTGGGGCAATACCAAAATAAGTGGAGAGTATCAGCGGTTTCAGAATGATATTGTGGACAGCAATATTCTGTATTAGTATAGAACTTGGATAAGTTACTAGGAGTTAAGTATTTATTATGAATTAGTTTCATGTGAGACTCTTTCCAGCCTATGGAAATTGCTAGCTTTTCTAGTGATGTAAAACTATATTTTATGTTGGATAATTCCAAAAAGGGAAAATAGTAGGGCCAATCAGCAAGTATTTTATGTAAATGGGTTTGCCCCTGTTTAGCAAGCATAATATTATATAAAAGAGAGATGGAGTATTTACCTGCAACAAACCTTTTAATGCATTCATGAATTTCAGACCATTGATGTAGTAAATCAGAATTCAATTTTTACGAGTTAATGAAATGTTGTAATTGGAAATATGCAAATAATTTTTATCTATGGATCTCAAAAGTGTGAATTAAACTGTTGAAAGGAATAATTTGACCAGATGAAGAAAGTATTTGGTAAATATATTTAAGCTCTTTACAAGACCAAAAGTTGAAAGCCGCATGCTGGATCCCAGGTGAAAACTCTGGATTCCCCTGGATTGGTAAAAATAAAGAAAATCTACAATCTATATTTAAAATGATTCACTTTCTTTGCCATGCAATGATGACATTTTTAATAGACAGTAAATTGGATATGTTTACCGGGAGCTTTTTTGCAGGACAATGGAGGATAGCCTTCAGGGAAAATGGAGATATTAGCACACTCTCTATCTCACTAGTTGAAACTTTATTAGATTCTGTAAGCCAGTCCAGAACAATTTTAATTAATGTAGCCTGATTATATAATTTAATGCCTGGAAGGGAGAGTCCAGCATTCATCTTTTTTTGACACAATTTAGAAATTGATATACTTGCCTTATGACCATTCCAGAGAAATTGAGAGCAAGCGGAATACAATTTTCGAGTCTCTTGGTTAGGGATAAAAAGGGGCAAATTCTGCAATAAATAGAGTATTTGAGGGAATATGATTGCCTTGATTAAACCTAATCTGCCAGACAAAGAGAGGGAAGGTTGCCCAATTTTTAAGATCTATGATTGCTTTCTGGAAAATTATTTGGGGGTAATTTAGTTTATACTATAGCTTAGGAATTTTATGGAGAAACGTACCTAGGTATTTAATACAATCTGTCTTTTTAAAGGCACTGCCACAAACAAAGTCTGTAGGGAAAAAGCGCTCTCTTTTTTCAGTCAAAAGAAGACGGCACAATGGAGAATGGGTGTTAGTATCCTGCTTGTGCTGGACAATCAGTGCTGTGTCTACTCCACACACAGAAAATGCAACAGGTATCCTGAAGTGGTGCGCCCCGACTCCCAACAAAGGACAATCCGCATAAAAGAAATTCTTCAAATTTTATTCATCCAAAATGTAAAAACATCAGAGGTGTAGTAAAAGAGCTAGCACAGTGCGTAGAGACTAAACTACACTTACCTGTGCTCGCTCTTTTACTACACCTCTGATGTTTTTACATTTTGGATGAATAAAATTTAAAGAATTTCTTTTAAGCGGATGTGGATATTCCTTTGTTGGGAGTCGGGGCGCACCACTTCTGGATACCTGTCTTTTTAAAGGGATGGTTTGAATTGCTGTCTCTGAGGTGCCTGATCCAAAGAAGTTCGCTTTTTTCAACATTATTCTTATAGCCGAAAAGGATCTAAAGACTGAAAACACACAGTATGTAGTATTTGTGGGATAGTGCTGCTTGAATCCTCAAAAAAATTTTGAAGATCATCACCATATAAAAGAATTTTAAGAAATTTAGAACCGAATATTTTTCCGCGAAGCTCTTGCCTAAGACTTATAGCAAAGGGGACACAGGACAGCCTTGGCGAATACCGCGTCCGAGGGAGATTTTGGGTGATAAGTTGACATTAGTGAGCAGAAATGAGAAGGGGCTTTTATAAATCTTGTGAATAAACTGTAAAAAGTGACCGTTAAAACCAAACTGGTGTAGAGAATGAAATAGATGGTCCCAGGAGATGGAATCAAACCCCTTCTCAGCATCAATAGTTTAAATTGCTATGTCCTTGCCTGATTTTTTATTATTATTTTGACAGGTAATATTTTTATTCCAAAAATAATCTAACACATTTTCTACCTTCCGTAGATAAGTAATACAATTTCTGCCATGCATAAAACCTATTTGGTCAGGATGGATAATTTTGTATCAACATGTGTTGAGTATATCGGCAATAATAGAAGTAAGAATTTTATAATCAGAGTTTAAAACTGATATGGGTCTGTAAGAGGACGGCTCTTCCAGGTCTTTACATTTTTTCAGGATTAGAGTAATATTGGCTGTAGCCAGAGATCAGGCAAGCAGATGTATAATAGGTATTATAACGTTTGGCTAAAGTAACTTCAAAATCTTCAGAGAGGATTTTATACAGTTCTATGGGAAGCCAATCGGGGCCAGGTGCCTTATTTAACTTTGCCTTCTTGATAGAACCGCAATCTCATCAGCCGAGATCGGGACATTAATGTTTTCTAAATCTAAAGCAGATATGTTGGGAGATGCTATCTTGGTCCGAAAAAGCTCCTTATTTCTAACATCAATATCTAGCTTAGAGTAAAGTTTCTAATAAAATCTGAAAAAAACCTCTGATGTTTTTGTTGTCAGTATATCTGATGATTCTATCTTTAATATCCAGGATATAATTCCTGCTCAAGAGCTGCTGGTGCAACGCCGCCCCCTGCTGACTTGCGGCCAATCAGCCGCCAGCGGGAGGTGTCAATCAACCCGATCGTATTCAATCGGGTTGAATTGCGGCAATTCCTGACTGCCTCATCAGAGCAGTCGGACAGGGTTATGGAGCAGTGGTCTTTAGAAGACTGAAGACTCGCCAGAAACACGGCCCTTCAAGATCCATACGGAGCTTGATAAATGGGCCTCAATGACACCCCAGCCAAAGGCTTAAATACCTCCCCCACTTCCCTCATCCCCCAGTCATTCAGCTGAGGAAACAAGGAACAGTAGGAGAAATACCAGGGTAAAAAAATGTGCCAGAAGAATAAAAAATACTGTTGCCCCATAGATAAAAATGTGGGCAGGGAGCTGTGGACTCTCCCCGTCAGAAGAAAAGAAAATGATCAGGTAAGCATAATTTAAGTTTTTCTTCTTAAACGGGGAGAGTCCACATCTGCATTCATTACTTTTGGGAAGACAATACCCAAGCTATAGAGGACACTGAATGCAAAACGGGCTTGTACAAGAGGCGGCCCATTCTGAGGGCACCACAGCCTGAAATTACCCAAAGCCCAACAAAAAAACTGCTTCACCAGAAGCAGAAGGACCAAATAAAAATGGAAAGGACCAAGTAACTGCGCATCAGTTAAGACCAACAAGGCCCTTGCTAGAAACCACCCAGAATCACTAGACCCCACCGAGTAGACAAAGTCCTGCAGGCTCCGAGCCCACACAGAAACGCACCCTGGACCCGAGGGAAGGGGGGGGCTTCCCATTCTCCCAGAAGGGAAGAAGAAGAAGAACTCAGATACAGTAGTCCAAAAGGACCCCGAACATAACTCCCCAGGTGAAATGCAAATGTATCCACCAATCCCCTGGTGTACAGAGTGCTGCTCCTTGTGTGATACACAACCCTCCCCAGGTGAAATGTGGATTTATCTGCCAATACCCTAGTGTACAGTGTGCTTCTTGTCGTGTGACACAAACCTCCCCAGGTAAAATGCGGATTTATCTGCCAATCCCCTGGTGTACAGTGTGCTTCTCCTTGTGTGACACACAGCCCTCCCCAGGTGAGTTACAGATTTATCCACCAATCCCCTGGTGTACAGTGTGCTTCTCCTTGCGTGACACACAGCCCTCCCCAGGTGAGATACAGATTTATCCATCAATCCCCTGGTGTACAGTGTGCTGCTCCTTGTGTGACACACAGCCCTCCCCAGGTGAGATACAGATTTATCTGCCAATCCCCTGGTGTACAGTGTGCTGCTCCTTGTGTGATACACAACCCTCCCCAGGTGAAATGCAGGTTTATCTGCCAATCCCCTGGTGTACAGTGTGCATCTCGTCGTGTGACACAAACCTCCCCAGGTAAAATGTGGATTTATCTGCCAATCCCCTGGTGTACAATGTGCTGCTCCTTGTGTGACACACAGCCCTCCCCAGGTGAGATACAGATTTATCTATCAATCCCCTGGTGTACAGTGTGCTGCTCCTTGTGTGACACACAGCCCTCCCCAGGTGAAATTCAAATTTATCCACTAATCCCCTGGTGTACAGTGTGCTGCTCCTTGTGTGACACACAGCCCTCCCCAGGTGAGATACAGATTTATCTGCCAATCCCCTGGTGTACAGTGTGCTGCTCCTTGTGTGACACACAGCCCTCCCCAGGTGAGATACAGATTTATCTGCCAATCCCCTAGTGTACAGTGTGCTGCTCCTTGTGTAACACACAGCCCTCCCCAGGTGAGATGCAGATTTATCCACCAACCCCCTGGTGTACAGTGTGATGCTCCTTGTGTGACACACAGCCCTCCCCAGGTGAAATTCAAATTTATCCACTAATCCCCTGGTGTACAGTGTGCTGCTCCTTGTGTAACACACAGCCCTCCCCAGGTGAGATACAGATTTATCTGCCAATCCCCTGGTGTACAGTGTGCTGCTCCTTGTGTGATACACAACCCTCCCCAGGTGAAATGCAGGTTTATCTGCCAATCCCCTGGTGTACAGTGTGCTGCTCCTTGTGTGACACACAGCCCTCCCCAGGTGAGATACAGATTTATCTGCCAATCCCCTGGTGTACAGTGTGCTGCTCCTTGTGTGACACACAGCCCTCCCCAGGTGAGATACAGATTTATCTGTAAATCCCCTGGTGTACAGTGTGCTGCTCCTTGTGTGACACACAGCCCTCCCAAGGTGAAATGCAGGTTTATCTGCCAATCCCCTGGTGTACAGTGTGCTGCTCCTTGTGTGACACACAGCCCTCCCCAGGTGAGATACAGATTTATCCACCAATCCCCTGGTGTACAGTGTGCTGCTCCTTGTGTGACACACAGCCCTCCCCAGGTGAGATACAGATTTATCTGCCAATCCCCTGGTGTACAGTGTGCTTCTCCTTGTGTGACACACAGCCCTCCCCAGGTGAGTTACAGATTTATCCACCATTCCCCTGGTGTACAGTGTGCTTCTCCTTGCGTGACACACAGCCCTCCCCAGGTGAGATACAGATTTATCCACCAATCCCCTGGTGTACAGTGTGCTGCTCCTTGTGTGACACACAGCCCTCCCCAGGTGAGATACAGATTTATCTGCCAATCCCCTGGTGTACAGTGTGCTGCTCCTTGTGTGATACACAACCCTCCCCAGGTGAAATGCAGGTTTATCTGCCAATCCCCTGGTGTACAGTGTGCTTCTCGTCGTGTGACACAAACCTCCCCAGGTAAAATGCGGATTTATCTGCCAATCCCCTGGTGTACAATGTGCTGCTCCTTGTGTGACACACAGCCCTCCCCAGGTGAGATACAGATTTATCTATCAATCCCCTGGTGTACAGTGTGCTGCTCCTTGTGTGACACACAGCCCTCCCCAGGTGAAATTCAAATTTATCCACTAATCCCCTGGTGTACAGTGTGCTGCTCCTTGTGTGACACACAGCCCTCCCCAGGTGAGATACAGATTTATCTGCCAATCCCCTGGTGTACAGTGTGCTGCTCCTTGTGTGACACACAGCCCTCCCCAGGTGAGATACAGATTTATCTGCCAATCCCCTGGTGTACAGTGTGCTGCTCCTTGTGTGACACACAGCCCTCCCCAGGTGAGATACAGATTTATCTGTAAATCCCCTGGTGTACAGTGTGCTGCTCCTTGTGTGACACAGCCCTCCCCAGGTGATGTGTATTTATCTGCCAATCCCCTGGTGTACAGTGTGCTGCTCCTTGTGTGACACACAGCACTCCCCAGGTGAGATGCAGATTTATCCACCAACCCCCTGGTGTACAGTGTGATGCTCCTTGTGTGACACACAGCCCTCCCCAGGTGAAATTCAAATTTATCCACTAATCCCCTGGTGTACAGTGTGCTGCTCCTTGTGTAACACACAGCCCTCCCCAGGTGAGATACAGATTTATCTGCCAATCCCCTGGTGTACAGTGTGCTGCTCCTTGTGTGATACACAACCCTCCCCAGGTGAAATGCAGGTTTATCTGCCAATCCCCTGGTGTACAGTGTGCTGCTCCTTGTGTGACACACAGCCCTCCCCAGGTGAGATACAGATTTATCCACCAATCCCCTGGTGTACAGTGTGCTGCTCCTTGTGTGACACACAGCCCTCCCCATGTGAGATACAGATTTATCTGTAAATCCCCTGGTGTACAGTGTGCTGCTCCTTGTGTGACACACAGCCCTCCCCAGGTGAGATACAGATTTATCTGCCAATCCCCTGGTGTACAGTGTGCTGCTCCTTGTGTGACACACAGCCCTCCCCAGGTGAGATACAGATTTATCTGCCAATCCCCTGGTGTACAGTGTGCTGCTCCTTGTGTAACACACAGCCCTCCCCAGGTGAGATACAAATTTATCCACTAATCCCCTGGTGTACAGTGTGCTGCTCCTTGTGTAACACAGCACTCCCCAGGTGAGATACAGATTTATCTGCCAATCCCCTGGTGTACAGTGTGCTGCTCCTTGTGTGACACACAGCCCTCCCCAGGTGAGATACAGATTTATCCACCAATCCCCTGGTGTACAGTGTGCTGCTCCTTGTGTGACACACAGCCCTCCCCAGGTGAGATACAGATTTATCTGTAAATCCCCTGGTGTACAGTGTGCTGCTCCTTGTGTGACACACAGCCCTCCCCAGGTGAGATACAGATTTATCTGCCAATCCCCTGGTGTACAGTGTGCTGCTCCTTGTGTGACACACAGCCCTCCCCAGGTGAGATACAGATTTATCTGCCAATCCCCTGGTGTACAGTGTGCTGCTCCTTGTGTAACACACAGCCCTCCCCAGGTGAGATACAAATTTATCCACTAATCCCCTGGTGTACAGTGTGCTGCTCCTTGTGTGACACACAGCCCTCCCCAGGTGAGATACAGATTTATCTGCCAATCCCCTGGTGTACAGTGTGCTGCTCCTTGTGTGACACACAGCCCTCCCCAGGTGAGATACAGATTTATCTGCCAATCCCCTGGTGTACAGTGTGCTGCTCCTTGTGTAACACAGCCCTCCCCAGGTGAGATACAGATTTATCTGCCAATCCCCTGGTGTACAGTGTGCTGTTCCTTGTGTGACACACAGCCCTCCCCAGGTGAGATACAGATTTATCTGCCAATCCCCTGGTGTACAGTGTGCTGTTCCTTGTGTGACACACAGCCCTCCCCAGGTGAGATACAGATTTATCTGCCAATCCCCTGGTGTACAGTGTGCTGCTCCTTGTGTAACACAGCACTCCCCAGGTGAGATACAGATTTATCTGCCAATCCCCTGGTGTACAGTGTGCTGTTCCTTGTGTAACACACAGCCCTCCCCAGGTGAGATACAGATTTATCCACCAATCCCCTGGTGTACAATGTGCTGCTCCTTGTGTAACACAGCACTCCCCAGGTGAGATACAGATTTATCTGCCAATCCCCTGGTGTACAGTGTGCTGTTCCTTGTGTAACACACAGCCCTCCCCAGGTGAGATACAGATTTATCCACCAACCCCCTGGTGTACAGTGTGCTGCTCCTTGTGTGACACACAGCCCTCCCCAGGTGAGATACAGATTTATCTGCCAATCCCCTGGTGTACAGTGTGCTGCTCCTTGTGTGACACACAGCCCTCCCCAGGTGAGATACAGATTTATCTGCCAATCCCCTGGTGTACAGTGTGCTGCTCCTTGTGTCACACACAGCCCTCCCCAGGTGAGATACAGATTTATCTGTAAATCCCCTGGTGTACAGTGTGCTGCTCCTTGTGTAACACAGCACTCCCCAGGTGAGATACAGATTTATCTGCCAATCCCCTGGTGTACAGTGTGCTGTTCCTTGTGTAACACACAGCCCTCCCCAGGTGAGATACAGATTTATCCACCAATCCCCTGGTGTAAAATGTGCTGCTCCTTGTGTAACACAGCACTCCCCAGGTGAGATACAGATTTATCTGCCAATCCCCTGGTGTACAGTGTGCTGTTCCTTGTGTAACACACAGCCCTCCCCAGGTGATATACAGATTTATCCACCAATCCCCTGGTGTACAGTGTGCTGCTCCTTGTGTGACACACAGCCCTCCCCAGGTGAGATACAGATTTATCTGCCAATCCCCTGGTGTACAGTGTGCTGCTCCTTGTGTGACACACAGCCCTCCCCAGGTGAGATACAGATTTATCTGCCAATCCCCTGGTGTACAGTGTGCTGCTCCTTGTGTCACACACAGCCCTCCCCAGGTGAGATACAGATTTATCTGTAAATCCCCTGGTGTACAGTGTGCTGCTCCTTGTGTAACACAGCACTCCCCAGGTGAGATACAGATTTATCTGCCAATCCCCTGGTGTACAGTGTGCTGTTCCTTGTGTAACACACAGCCCTCCCCAGGTGAGATACAGATTTATCTATCAATCCCCTGGTGTACAGTGTGCTGCTCCTTGTGTAACACAGCACTCCCCAGGTGAGATACAGATTTATCTGCCAATCCCCTGGTGTACAGTGTGCTGTTCCTTGTGTAACACACAGCCCTCCCCAGGTGAGATACAGATTTATCTATCAATCCCCTGGTGTACAGTGTGCTGCTCCTTGTGTAACACAGCACTCCCCAGGTGAGATACAGATTTATCTGTAAATCCCCTGGTGTACAGTGTGCTGCTCCTTGTGTAACACAGCCCTCCCCAGGTGAGATACAGATTTATCTGCCAATCCCCTGGTGTACAGTGTGCTGCTCCTTGTGTAACACACAGCCCTCCCCAGGTGAAAGGGGTGTAGGGTAGCAAGGTCTCCTGTAACGCAGTTAAGGGCCTGTGCATTACAAGGTAGTGAAAATCCCTGGTTCAGTGTGTTAGCAACAATGTTGCAAAGTAAGGGGAGGTTTTAGACTTACCAGGTATAAGGGTAGTTCTAGAAGAATCCTGCCTCTTCTTCCTGGGATTTTCAACAAAGAAAGTTTGCTGTGATCATCCTTGCAGTGATGTCTCGATCCAGGAGGAGTGCAGCGTTACATCGAAGCTTCGGGGAGGAAGCTGGGACGTCTGCGCGGTGAGCTGCACCTAGGGGATGACAGGAGGAAGAGATAATGGATTTCATGCCCACGATGCCCACCAAAGACAGGCCTGTATCCTCCAACATTCCCCTTAGGCCTAATTCACCCTCCGGTCCCTCTGCCTCTGTTGCTGTAGGGCAGGGCAGGGAAGGAACGGCTCCTAGCCTGGAGAGGGCATTGGAGGTGGGGGTTGGGGCCCTCACATCCTCCAGGCTATCCCAGGAGGCTGCAGACGCGGTAGTGGGCATTTTTAGGGCCCTCACTGCGGCTGTGGTGCCGGCGGACATTGCGCCTCAGGTGGCGAGTGTGCACACTGACCCGGTCCAGGGTTCGTCAGCTGCAGGGGGCTCCTTGGGCCAGATAGGCCAGACACTTATGATGGCGCCAGGCTTCAGTTGTGGCCTGGCACTGGGCGCGCCCACTTCAAGTCCGGTGTCCCTGACTCCTGAGGCACGTGACGTCACTTCCGGAAGAGACACGCGGGGGTTGGGTGCACCGAGACTGGCGGTGGGAATGGCGGCGGTTAGGAAGAGGACCAGTGGAGTCTTAGCTACAGGTGAGTGGGGAGTACCTGGGCATGGCAGCTCCACTGCGCAACACTCCGCAAAGTCCGTCCGAGGGGCAAGAGCAGCGCAGCTAAGGAGGGGGTGTGGCGGTAGCATGGGGCAACATAGAGGGTCCAAATCCATCAGGGCCAGCGGGGTATGCATGTTGGGGGCCCTCAGGGGCCAACAGCGAATGGGCCAATATGGAATGGAAGGGGGTCCTATGAGACCAACAGGTATGAGTGCCACAGGGTATGGAAGTAATGATCAGGCAATGCCGGGCACGTCATCAGCAGCAGGCACTGGACCTGTGGGCATGGGGAGTCAAGTTGTGTCATTGAATGAGGCTGAGTTCGGTTCTGCTGTGGGGATGAGTGGGGATATTATGTGTGGTGGGCCAAGAATATCTACCCCCTCCCATGGACGTGGTAGGGGTTTCAACGTGAACGGCCTGGATACTCCCCTCTCTTTTATTTCTCCTTCCCAGGAAGCTGTGAACCAATCGGGGGAGGCAGAGATGTCGAGGGAAGCAGGATCAGCAGCAGTTTGGGCAGGAGATGGATCGTCGGGAGTGGTGCAGGTGACTGAGGCCCCTTCTAACTCTGCAGCTGGTGAGACATCTTTGTTGCTCCTTTCACACACAGTTAGCACAGATTCTATCACTGATTCAGATTCTGATGGAGGCTCGAAGCTAGGGCTCAACAGCAAAGGGCAGAGGCGCATGTTTAGAATGCTCAAGTTGATAGTTGCAGACCGTAACAAGAGCAGTTGTATGACGCAATCAGGGCATTCGACAATAGCTGCGGCGCAGTGCATTGCTCCTGCCAGCGGGATCCAGGCTCCATTGGCGTCGGGTAGCATGCAGACACAGGAATGTGCAGTTAGCGCCAGGAGGGTCACTTTACAGGGGGACTCTTACTCTTGTAAGATTCATTGCCTGCAGGCGCATCTGTAGGCAAAGACAGAACAAAAGATTAGGGACCATAAATATGTTAACATGTTTGAGCTGTCCCTAGAAGCCCAGAGGGAAAAGGAACGCAGCGAGGACGGTACAGGGCCTAAGAAGTTCCAGCGTCCGGACACCTTTGAGGAGTGGAGGCGTTGCTTCCAAGTTTTCTCCTCCTGCTATATAGAGCAGAGGCCAGATGCGGCGGTGAATGCTATTAAATATGCCAAAATTATTGAGTATATACTGTATATAATAGGTTCGGCGAGGGGATGTGGAGAGCTTACGACAGTGAGTTTAGGTGGAAGATGGTAGGCAACCCCGTTCTCAATTTTGTGGTCCCAACTTGTCCCAGAAAAGGGCGGGGGCCTGTTAGTTAGGGCGGGTCCCTCTAAGCCACAAGGTCTAGTCAAGCGGCGTGGCAGGGAGTGCTGGTGTTACAATGAAAAGCAGTGCAATAAAGGAGCTTCTTGCTCCTTTCGACACGCCTGCATGTACTGCGGGAGGCAGCATCCGGGCTCGAAATGCCCAAAAAGGAAAGAGGATGGGGCCAATCGAGGGTCCCACAAAGGGGGTGCTGGCCAGAAGAGCGCCAACACCACTGAGGTTGGGCGCACTTAAGCCCTGGTTGGCTGCCTACCCGGATAGGGCGGCTGTTGACCTGCTCCTGGAGGAGATTGGCGAGGGGTTTCGTATTCCCACACAGGGTACAGTGGTTGGGTTCCCCTCGCACAGGAATTTGAAGTCGGCATATGAGATGCCCAGGGAGGTTAGAGCCAAACCTGTTGATTTCGCCGCTAGTGGTGGGCCCCAAGAAGGAACCTGGGAAATTTAGGTTGATCCAGCACCTGTCCTATCGGAAGGGTGGGTCAGTAAATGATGCAATCGATCCAATGATTAGTTTGGTAACTTATCAGTCATTCGATCAAGCCTTAGAATTGGTGTGAGGGGCAGGCCCAGGCACATTAGTGGCAAAGCTGGACATCGAGTCGGCGTTCAGGTTGCTTCCGATACACCCCACGTCATTCAGGTTGATGGGTTGCAAATCTGAGGGCCAGTATTACGTTGATAAATGCCTCCCCATGGGGTGCTCGGTGTCCTGCGCCTATTTCGAGGCGTTTAGCACCTTTTTGCATTGGGCAATCGTGACAGTGCGGTGGCCCACTACCTGGATGACTTTCTGCTGGTGGGTGGCGCGGATTCTGGGAAATGTGCTAGACTCATGACGGCGATGAGGGGATTGATGGCCGAATTTGGGGTACCACATGCTGAGGATAAGACCCAAGGGCCGTGCACAAGGCTCACATTCCTTGGCATAGAAATAGACACTGATGCAAGGCTTTGTCTCCTCCCTGCCAACAAGGTGGAAACTATGTTTGCCGCAGTCCAGAAGGCAGAGGTGGCACAAGCATGACAATAAGAGAGCTCCAATCGCTATTGGGTTTCCTCAATTTTGCATGTAAAGTGATACCCATGGGGCGCAATTTTAACAGGAGAATGGAAGCTAAGTTGACCGCGCCTCAGCGCTCGCGGGTGGTCGCAGTGGCGGAGGACATGCCTGAGGACCTGAGGGTATGGGAGCAATTTCTCTTGGAATTCAATGGGACATTGCTATGGCGTTCACCACAGGCATCTAGTCAGGCCTATCATCTCTTCACTGATGCAGCCGGGGCGTTTGGCTACGGAGCATACCTGGAAGGGCAATGGAGCGCAGAACCATGGCCGTTGTCGTGGGTTCAGGTGGGCCTGACTAGAAAGCTAACATTGTTAGAGCTCTTTCCCATAGTCATCACAATCAAGCTGTGGGGGCCGGATCTAAGGAACCGGTTTATTGTGTTTTGGACAGACAACGCTAGCGTAGTCTTTGCAATTAACAGACAGTCTGCTTCCTCGCCAGTGGTTGTCCGATAAATCCGGCAATTGGTATTAAGGTGCTTGCAGTACAACATCCAATTTATGGCTAGGCATGTCCCCGGGGTGAATAACACCTTGGGGGACGCGCTATCTAGATTTCAGTGGGAACAGTTCCGTAGGTTGACGCCCGATGCAGCGGCGCACGGCTTAACCTGCCCCCCTTCCATTTGGCAGTTGGCTGGGCATGGGGTTCCATACAGCACCAAGTGCGGGCGTCACTGGCCCCAAACACCTGGAAGGCCTACTCACAGCACTGGGGTGAGTAGTTGGGGTTTTGCTTAGCGCATGGCTTAGTAGTGGAGAATGCTCCCCGGGCATTGTTTTTACAGTGGCTTGCTAGCCTGAATAGGCAGGGGGTATCGAAGGGGGTGGTGTCTAGCAAGTTTGCGACAATATCCTTTTTCAGCAACCTGCTGGAATACCCCAATGTCACTAAAGGGTTCATGGTAAGGCAGGTAGTTAAAGGCTGGAGCAGGCTGGAAAAGAAGGTGGGTGATGCTCGTGAACCCGTGACACAGGTTGTCCAAGCTGCTTAGCGCGTTGGAAGCCGTGTGCCTGGATTCCTATGAGAAGGCTTTGTTTCAATGCACCTTTTCTTTGGCATTTTTCACGGCTCTGAGGCTGGGGGAGTTGGGCGCTGCCTCTAAGCAGGCAGTCAAGTCTGGCATATAGGAATCGCATGTCAGGTGGGCGGGGGATAACATGCTTTTGTTCATCCCACGTTCTCGGAAGTCTGCCCAGTGAGTTTAACAAAGATTTACGTTGTGCAATGCCCGCAAGGCCAGTCGCAGGTTTTAGTGCACACTGAGGGAGTTAACCTGTCCAGATACCAGTTTGCAGCAGTCCTGAAGAAGGCTGTGGCCTTAGTGGGTATGGGAGACTGCAGAATCACTCCCCACTTATTCCGTATAGGGGCTGCCACCAGCTGGGGGTCGGACCATATTCAAAAGTTAGGCAGATGGAAGTCCCAGTGTTACAGATTGTATATGCGCCCTCCATCGGACGTGTAGTTAGGGGGGAGAGGGGGAGAGGGACTTGCATGTTGACTGAGTTGCTAAAGGTGTTATACAGTTCATAACCATTGTAATCTATTTTAGCTATTGCTAGGGGCCCTACGCATGTGTGGATCATAGGGCACTCCTATGTCCACTGGGCGGCATTGCAGGCTATCTCCCATCCTGATGGGCAGCAGCTGGGGTTATCAGTGGCAAGGGCCTCGGTGAGATGGTTGGGCCGCAGGGGCTTACAGTGCAATGGTTTGCCTGCCCTCCTTCAAGATGCCAGACGTAGATGGGTACAGCCTCATATGATCATGCTGCATATGGGGGGTAACGATTTAGGTTGTGCATTGGCATTGGACCTCATCAACATCATGAGGTCCAATATGCGATGGATTTGTGCCACGTTTCCGGGGGTGAAGTTGGGGTGGTCCAACATAATCCCCCAGTTGCGGTGGAGGTTCTTTCCCACGCCCAAGACAGCATACAGAGTTAGGAAGAAGGTAAACAGAGAGCTGGGTAGAGCAGTCATAGCTGTAGGCGGTTTTGTGGTCCAACACAAAGGGATTTCAGCAGACAGGAAGGAATTATATTGCCCAGATAGGGTGCACCTGTCTGAGGAAGGGCTGTTGATCTTCCTGGCGGACCTCAAAAGGGCCTTAATTAGTAATATTTAGTTGGTGGCAGCAAGAGTCTGTCTTTTCTGATAGAGCCTGTCTCTTGTGGCGGGAGGTTGTGGCCATAAATACCTGAGGGCAGAGTCTATAGGGGTGACAGTCAGGCTAATGGGCGGGGGAGATGTCCCCAGGTCGTGACGTTTGCACCACCTAGACGAATGGGGTGGAGCCTCATTTTGCGGCCCCCCTTTGCACTTTGCAATTCCATAACACCTGGCTGCGACCTCTAGTCATATGGAGCTATTATAACTAATTTAGTAGGCCTCGAATGCCGCCACAAGTTAATTGTTTTAGTTATGACTTCAGTTGAAGTCAGGTTTATTTAAATGTTAAATAAACATGACCATGATATGGTCTTATACCCAGCTCTCTGTGTCCGTGTATTTATTGTTATTATAGTGTGTTAAATAAGTTATTGTTCAAAGGGTTGTAGCTACCAGATAGAGCATCAGGCCTTATGCAGATTTATCTAACAATCCCCTGGTGTACAGTGTGCTGCTCCTTGTGTGACACACAGCCCTCCCCAGGTGAGATACAGATTTATCTACCAATCCCCTGGTGTACAGTGTGCTGCTCCTTGTGTGACACAGCCCTCCCCAGGTGAAATGCAGATTTATCCACCAATCCCCTGGTGTACAGTGTGCTGCTCCTTGTGTGACACACAGCCCTCCCCAGGTGAAATGCAGATTTATCCACCAATCCCCTGGTGTACAGTGTGCTGCTCCTTGTGTGACACACAACCCTCCTCAGGTGAGATAAGGATTTATCCACCAATCCCCTGGTATACAGTGTGCTGCTCCTTGTGTGACACATCCTTCCCCAGGTGAGATACAGATTTATCCACCAATCCCCTGGTGTACAGTGTGCTGCTCCTTGTGTGACACATCCCTCCCCAGGTAAGATACAGATTTATCCACCAATCCCCTGGTGTACAGTGTGCTGCTCCTTGTGTGACACACAGCCCTCCCCAGGTGAAATGCAGATTTATCCACCAATCCCCTGGTGTACAGTGTGCTGCTCCTTGTGTGACACACAGCCCTCCCCAGGTGAAATGCAGATTTATCCACCAATCCCCTGGTGTACAGTGTGCTGCTCCTTGTGTGACATAGGCCTTCCCAGGTGAAATGCAGATTTATCCCCCAATCCCCTGGTGTACAGTGTGCTGCTCCTTGTGTGACACACAGCCCTCCCCAGGTGAAATGCAGATTTATCCACCAATCCCCTGGTGTACAGTGTGCTGCTCCTTGTGTGACACACAACCCTCCTCAGGTGAGATAAGGATTTATCCACCAATCCCCTGGTATACAGTGTGCTGCTCCTTGTGTGACACAGCCCTCCCCAGGTGAGATACAGATTTATCCACCAATCCCCTGGTGTACAGTGTGCTGCTCCTTGTGTGACACAGCCCTCCCCAGGTGAGATACAGATTTATCCACCAATCCCCTGGTGTAGATTGTGCTGCTCCTTGTGTGACACACAGCCCTCCCCAGGGGAAATGTGTATTTATCTGCCAATCCCCTTGTGTACAGTGTGCTGCTCCTTGTGTGACAAACAGCCCTCCCCAGGTGAGATACAGATTTATCCACCAATCCCCTGGTGTACAATGTGCTGCTCCTTGTGTGACACACAGCACTCCCCAGGTGAGATACAGATTTATCCACCAATCCCCTGGTGTACAGTGTGCTGCTCCTTGTGTGACACACAGCCCTCCCCAGGTGAGATACAGATTTATCCACCAATCCCCTGGTGTACAGTGTGCTGCTCCTTGTGTGACACACAGCCCTCCCCAGGTGAGATACAGATTTATCCACCAACCCCCTGGTGTACAGTGTGCTGCTCCTTGTGTGACACACAGCCCTCCCCAGGGGAGATACAGATTTATCCACCAATCCCCTGGTGTACAATGTGCTGCTCCTTGTGTGACACACAGCCCTCCCCAGGTGAGATGCAGATTTATCCACCAATCCCCTGGCATACAGTGTGCTGCTCCTTGTGTGACAGACAGCCCTCCCCAGGTAATATGTAGATTTATATATTTATATATACAGTATATACACACACTTGTTTTCATGCAAAATGAGCACTAAAAAATTCTCAGTGTAGTCATTGCCTTTAGTGAGATAAGAGTGCCGAGGTTACTCTACTTATGTTTTATTGTCACATGATTTTTGGAGTAAATCTCCTCTACAGAGAATGAGCAATAAACTGACTACAGCTAGAGCAAATGTCTCCTAGCAACCACATCAAAGAAAAAGCGGCTCCTTTGCTTTCTTGTAGAGACCACAGCGAGACAGGAAGTAGGGGAGGTTGCACAAACAACGTTTATAAAGGAAACAAAATTAAAGGCAAAATCATTTTAAATTGATAAATAATACATCTTGCAATGATTAAGTATAACTCACTTTTTTATTACAACAATAAAACAAAGTGTTTTATATCCCTTTAAGATCCAGATTGTGCATTTGTTAATAAAACAAGGGATCTTATGCTAGGAGAAGCACTATGCATTCTATATTAAATCAGGGATTTTATATATGTAGGGTGTAAGTTTATTGCACCTGGGTACATTGTGGCTGTGCACTTTCTTTAGTGCTTTTAATTTATATAGCATCATTTTATAAAGATTTCTGCAGCTACTAAGTAAGTTATATGGAGATATTCTCCTGATATATCACAGGAGAATCAGGGTCAGTTAGCCAGAGCACCAAGAATCTGAATGTGGCCACTCCCCCTTCTACCACCTTAAAGGTGGTTCCCCTAACTGACCCTTACATTCTTATTGAAGCTTCAGGGCAGGATATATAACGTTATCTATGGAAAAGTAGGTCCCTGGAAGAAGCAGGGCAAAACTGTAGGCGACTTTGACCTGGGGGAGCAAGAGGCCCTGGGTTGGCGGGAGAAATGGAGAAAAGGGGTGGAGAGTGAAGAGGCTGAGCGGGAAAAGCAACAGGTCACTTGATAAAACATTTTGTGAGAGCAGCTCCCTCCCGCCCACCCTTTTGTAGACTTTGGTCTCAGTTTTGTTTTTAATTTGTTGAAGCTGTATGGTGAGGGTGCTAGATCGTTCCCAGTAAAACAAATAATATGGCCAAGTGAGTGGGGTGGGAGTGCAGGTGGTGGACTTCTAAGGGCAAGGGGTTCCCTAGAGCCAAGTGGAAGTAATGTTTAACGGGCTCAGCAAGTATTAGTTTGGGTCCAGAGGAATGACAGCCATATTACTAACAGGGAAACTAGCACTGCTTGATGGTCCAGTTTATGGGATGGTGATATTTTATCAGGATAAAGTTTTAATCACATTCAGCAAGATTACAAGTGTTGCGGTGCAGTTATAACGCTGAAAAATTGGCCTTTGCGCGCGGAATGGCAGGTCACCCGTATTACAAGTGGCGGCAGTACGGCTATACTGCTAACATTTTAGCCTATACCGCAACTCTCCATTTCGCACTCAAAAAATGGCTTTGAGTGTGAAATTTTCAGGTCTCCCATATTACAAGTTGTTTGGTCAGGCTATTACTCTAGCGTTATAACTTAGACCGCAACAATCCATTCCACGATCAAAGACCAGTAGCTATGGATTTTGCAAAACAAATATGTTTCACAAAACTCATAACAAAAATGTTACAAAGTACTCTAACAACCATAAACTACACTATTAACCCCTAAACCGCCATCCCCCGCATCACAAATACTTAAACTTATTAACCCCTAAACCGCCGACCCCCACATTTCCAACACTAAATAAACCTATTAACGCTTTAACCGCCAGCCCCCCACATCGCAAATTCCTTAAATAAACCTATTAATCCCTAAACTGCTGGCCCTCCATATTGCGACACACTAAATTAAACTATTAACCCCTAAACCTAACACCCCCTAACTTTAAATTAAAGTTACAATATAACTACCTTTAAATAAATAAAAACTTACCTGTGAAATTAAAAAAAACTAAGCATAAACTATGAACAAACCTAATATAACTATTTTGAAAAACTAAAATAAACGAAAAATAAAAAACCTAAGTTACAAAATTAAAAAATCCTAACACTATGACATTTTTTTTTTTTAAAAAAACTAACATTACAAAAAAACCTCACTACAATTACGAAAAAAAGCTACCCCAAAATAAAAACACCCCCTAATCTAACAATAAACTACCAATATCTCTTAAGAGCAATCAGCTCTTTCCATAAAAAATTAAAAGGTACCCCATAACAGTAAAACCCCCCTCCCAACTAATCCCCAAAAATAAAACAGTCTAAAAAACCTAAGCTACCCATTGCCGCTAAAGGGGCATTTGTATGGGCATTGCCTTTAAAAGTCAATCAGCTCTTTTGCTGCCCATAAAAAAAAAAAGCCCTAATCTAAAAAAAAAAACCTAACACTTACCCCAAAAAATGTACTCACAGTTCCTGAAGTCCGGACATCCATCCTCATCCAAGTGGCGACATCTTCATCCATCGTCATCGATAGGATGAGAACTGCTTAAATCCTATTGGCTGTTCAAATCAGTCAATAGGATTTAAGCAGCTCTAATCCTACTGGCTGATTTGAATATTTCAGCCAACAGGAATGCAAGGTACCCCAAATATAAAAGGGGTACCTTGCATTCAATCTTCAGTGTGCGGCCGAGGTCGCATGAAGCTCCGTGTTGGACATCCGCGCCGCCGGCAAACCGGACCTGCTCCACACTGCCACAGCTCTGCGAAACCGGGATGAAGAAAAAAGATGTCCCTACGCTTGAAGAAGATGGATGTCTGGACTTCAGGAACTGTGAGCACATTTTGTGGGTAAGTGTTAGGGATTTTTTTTTACGGTGGTTTTATTATTTAAATTAGAGCTTTTTATATTTTATTATGGGCAGCAAGAGAGTTGATTGCCATTTTAAGGGCACTGCCCATACAAATTCTCCTTTAGAAGCAATGGGTAGCTTAGGATTTTTTAGACAGGTTTTTTTAGACTTAGGTTTTTTATTTTGGGGGTTGGTTGGGTGGGGGTTTTACTGTTAATGTAAAAGAGCTGATTGCTTCAGGGCAATGCCCAAAGGCCCTTTTAAGGGCTTTTGTTAGTTTATTGTTAGATTAGGGGGTGTTTTTATTTTGGGGAGGCTTTTTTGTTTTTATAGGGGTTTTAGAATAGGTTTAATTTTTATTATTTTGGATAATTTTATTATTATTTTTTGTAATTTTAGTGGGTTTTTTTAAATGTTAGTTTTTTTTATTTTTTTCGCAGTGTTAGGATTTTTTAATTTTGTAACTTAGGTTTTTTATTTTTCATTTATTTATTTTACATAACTTTCTTGTTCCTATAGACATCAATGGGGATTGCGTTATAGCGATCGCCATTCCGCAAATGCAGGTGTTAGTTTTTTTCTAACACTTTCTCTCCATTGATGTCTATGGGGGGAAACGTGCATGAGCACGTCAAGTCAGACCTTGGCTTTTGTGCGGTATGGAGCTTAATGCACCATATCATACAACAAAAGAAGATTCTTCTGTAACTTGTAATGGCAGCGTTATGGAAAGTGCGGTACAGCTAAATATTTAGCGTTATTTACGCACCGGGTTTAGCGCACAACTTGTTATCTTGGTAAATGTTATTTATGGTTATTTATAACTAGTGGGAAAGCCTGCCCAGAGGGCAGTCTTTTGTGTTGACGGGACCACCCTGCATCCAGGTGGATTCCGAAAATGGCAGGGTGGTGAAATAATCCATCCAGGTGGATTATTTCACCACCCCTTTGTAATCTCTCTACCCCCTCTCTTTTGCTCTCTCCCCTCTCTTTTGCTTTCTCTCCCCCCTCTCTTATGCTCTCTCTCGCCTCCCCTCTCTTTTGCTCTCCCCTTCTCTTTTGCTCTCTCTTTCCTCTCTTTTGCTCTCTTTCTCTCTCTCTCTCTCTCTCTCTCTCTCTCTCTCTCCCCTCTCTTTTGCTCTTTCTCTCCCCACTCTTTTGCTTTCTCTCTCCCCTCTGTTTTGCTCTCTCTCCCCCCTCTCCTTTACTCTCTCTCCCCCTCTCTTTTGCACTCTCTCCCCCCTCTCTTTTGCTCTCTCTCTCCCTTCTCTTTTGCTCTCTCTCCCCCTCTCTTTTGCACTCTCTCTCCCCTCTCTTTTGCACTCTCTCCCCTCTCTTTTGCACTCTCTCTTCCCTCTCTTTTGCTCTCTCTCTCCCCTCTTTTTTGCTCTCTCTCCCCTCTTTTTTGCTCTCTCTCCCCATCTCTTTTGCTCTCCCTCTTCCCCCTCTCTTTTGCTCTTGCTCCCCTCTCTTTTGCTCTCCCTCCCCTCTCTTTTGCTCTCCCTCTCCCCTTCTCTTTTGCTCTCTCTCTCTCTCCCCTCTCTTTTGCGCTCTCTCTCTCCCTCTCCTTTGCTCTCTCTCTCCCCTCTCTTTTGCTATCTATCTATTTTGCTCTCTCTCTTCCCTCTCTTTTGCTCTCTCTCTCTATCCCCTCTCTTCTGCTCTCCCCCTCTCTTTTGCACTCTCTCTCCCCTCTCTTTTGCACTCTCTCCCCTCTCTTTTGCACTCTCTCTTCCCTCTCTTTTGCTCTCTCTCTCCCCTCTTTTTTGCTCTCTCTCCCCTCTTTTTTGCTCTCTCTCCCCATCTCTTTTGCTCTCCCTCTTCCCCCTCTCTTTTGCTCTTGCTCCCCTCTCTTTTGCTCTCCCTCCCCTCTCTTTTGCTCTCCCTCTCCCCTTCTCTTTTGCTCTCTCTCTCCCCTCTCTTTTGCGCTCTCTCCCTCTCCTTTGCTCTCTCTCTCTCTCCCCTCTCTTTTGCTATCTATCTATTTTGCTCTCTCTCTTCCCTCTCTTTTGCTCTCTCTCTCTATCCCCTCTCTTCTGCTCTCTCTCTCTCTTTTGCTCTCTCTCTTCCCTCTCTTTTGCTCTCTCTCTCCCCTCTCTTTTGCTATCTCTCTATTTTGCTCTCTCTCTTCCCTCTCTTTTGCTCTCCCTCTCCCCCCTCTCTTTTGCTCTCTCTCCCCTCTCTTTTGCTTTCTCTCTCCCCTCTCTTTTGCGCTCTCTCTTCCCTCTCTTTTGCTCTCTCTCTCTCTCTCTCTCTCTCTCTCTCTCTCTCTCTCTCTTCTGCTCTCTCTCTCTTCTGCTCTCTCTCTCTTTTGCTCTCTCTCTCCCCCTGTACTTTTTTTTTGTATTAGGGCACTCCCTCCCCTGCTGAGCATCCCACCCGCCACCCGCCCACACCTCCCGCCGGCACCAGCAGAAGATCGTTACAGACGGTGACACACACAGTGTCACGTCTGTAACGATCAGACATCTGGCCTCATATAGAGGCGGACCACCGATCACGCTCCGGCTCCATATGCGGCAGATGCCTGAAGCTTCAGGAGTTTCATCTCTCAGCTATTATGTTAGAGCTGAGAGTTGGAGCTCCTGAAGCTGTCTTGTGCTGAGGTGGCTGCACGCGCATCCAACATTCCTTTGAGGATGCGTGCGCAACTGCCGACGGTGACGGACGTGTTAAAAAAGCGATTATAGTTTAGAAGTGGTTATTTATAGGTTGTTAAAAGGCTATATATATATTTAATAAAAGGTGCTACTGCGAATTTGTACCAAAGTGACGAGTGGTGGATTGTAATGCGTGTGATTGGATAAATTATGAAGCGGGTAAATGGGGCCGGAACTCGATGACTTAGAAGGTCAAGAGACACTTTGTTAATAACGAGGTTTAGAAAATTGTCCTGAGACACGGATAAGTCAGGTTGCATAAAAGTCTGTTTCTTGGTGAAGAAGTTCTTGGGTCGAATCTCCCTTTGCTGAAACTAGATTACTAGTGTAATGTATATTACTGGTGTAATGTATATTTATCAGACAGTGTTATTGTGAGTGTAACTGTACTTTCGAATGTATTTTTAATGTTTTTTATGACATTTTTTAGTTGAGCGTAACAGTTAACCAGAGTTCTGAAATCATGCTATCCCAATGTGCATAAGGGATTAAATGCCTATCAGTTGTTACCAGCAGAGAGGACTTAACCTAACTTAACATTTATATATAACTTAACATATAATAAATAAGACACAGAAACTGAGTGTGGGTAAAATTTTTGACCGTCACGGGTCAAAATATTTATTGCTGAATAACATCAGAAAAACTGAACCGACAGGCAAGATGGCGGCAAGAACTTCCCTAAAAAACATAACCCAGCGCTGCTGTAGGTAAACGGCCCAAAACGGAAACTGCAGCAGAGAGGCTCTCTGCACAAGGAAATGCTACTGAGGGGTGTCGAGCTCTTGTGACCCACCCGCAAGGGGAAGGAGGGGCACCCCCACGTGCACTTGGGGACGTCCGCCCCTCCACTTTTAGATCGGTCATCGCTCACCCCTTTTCGCCATTTCCTACGCAACAGGGCTGCTACCTCCCGCCACAAGATAGCAAAAAGAATGCTACCCTTGCCG
Source organism: Bombina bombina (assembly GCF_027579735.1). Lineage (NCBI taxonomy): Eukaryota > Metazoa > Chordata > Amphibia > Anura > Bombinatoridae > Bombina > Bombina bombina. Next base: position 1,219,319,821 of record NC_069502.1, read on the forward strand.
CCACCCTAACAAACCACAACCTGCTTATAGGCGGGTTACTATAGAATTTCTAATATAGTCAATAAAGATATCTAGGGCTAGATTCTCCAGGTGAACCCTATCCCTCCTATAGTACTGCAGCTTATCGGCCGTGATGGAATCGTGTTTAATCACGAAACCTCCCACCCTCATGACCGTCTAGCCTATTGAGACATTTATCTTTTTCTGCACCCTATAGGCTGTGCTGTGACTGGCCATGTGCCGCCATTCCAGTCTGGGAATAATATTGGACCACCAAATTCTGATATTCAGGATTCTAGTCCTAATCCATGCAATCCTGGCTTGCATGATTTTGATCAATTCCAACACCAGAATGGCGCCCACGTCATTACCCCCAAGGTAAATGATCAATATGTGAGGCTTACTCCAGCATACCAGGGCCTCAGATATAAGGGGGGCTAACCTAGGCCAAAACATACCCCTCTCCCCTAACCATCTAACTGATGCCTGATGGGAGGGGAACCCCAGTGATTGACCCCCGGGGAGGGATAAACAGTGGATGCAGGCCCAATGCACATACGAGTGCCCCACGATCCACACTCTCTTGGCACCCTGGGATGCTTCTGCAATGACAAACAGTGTAAAAAACACAAACAAAGGTGATGTTGAACATTAAACAACTGGGCGAACATAACCCCAGTATCTATTAGAACACCATCTACCCAAACGTCGAATGGCTTCTGCAGAGGAGCCTGTCAGCGCAGCATTAGTTGCGGCCCCTATGCGAAAGGAGTGGGAAGCTATCCTAGTTCCATCTAAACCTGCAGCTGCCACTGCTTTTGCTAATACTTTGCGGAACTGGTAGATGGATAACGTGTACCCATTAGCATGCATTAATAGGGACCCCGGTTTAGCTGGTCTCAGTTCCCAGAATTGGGTAAGAGCTGCTATTGGGCAGCACGACCCCGATGTTTTTGGCATAGAAATCCAAACCCCTTTTCCCTGCTGATCTGTTTTTGACCATGGCAGATACAGAGAATCCGTTGAAAACCGTAAATGATCAGCCAACAGGCCTTTTGGAAGGGGATACTAACTCGCTTACCCGAAGGGCTGTGGAATAAGCGAGGATGAAGGCTGCGTGAAACAACGAAAACTCGTATTGCGTAGCGCAAACCTGCCCTAAAGCCTCGACCAGCCGCTCAAGTCGTGCGAGGGTAATGGGCTCTCTAGGGTCTTTATGCTGGGGTTGCGATCTTCCCCAACCTTTAACAACTTGCCGCACAAAAAAAGCGCTAGTCGGGTCAGGCATGCCCATGGTGCGAAAGAAGAATGACAATGCCGCTAGTCGAGAGTGTATACCTCCATGCCGAACCCCCGACTGTCTTAGACTCACCAGCCAGTCACACAGTGTAACTTGAGATGCCTCCACCGCTTCCAAATTCCGATGATGACAGAATTGTTCCCATTCATCCCACAAGCTCACGTACAAGCGCCAAGTGGATGGGGCTAGTGAAGCACGTACTAAAGGGAGCAGGGATATCCATGACTTAGAAGCTGCCAAAGAAAACCAAGACAGGGTAAACCTTCTGGAGCAGCATTAGGTGCAAGACGTCTAAAAGTCACCCAATCAAATCTCAATAGAGCATCAGCAAGGACATTATTGACTCCAGGGACATGCTGAGTCTGAAATTGAACATTAAGCTCCAGACAGCACAACACCAGGCATCTCAGCAGACAAACCACCACAGCCGAAGTTGCTGATATATTGTTTACTGCATGAACAACACTGAGGTTTTCCATCCAGAAAACCACCGTCTGATTTGCAAAGCATGTTCCCCATAACTCTACTGCTAACACTATCGTGAACAGTTCTAATAATGTAAGGTTTCGAGTCAGATCTCTCTCCTTCCAGTCTGAAGGCCAAGGGCCTGCAGACCATTGACCTTGAAAATAAGCCCCGTATCCCTTGGACCCAGCTGCATCTGTAAACAAATGCAACAATTGGCTAGATGTAGGGGGCTCACGCCAAAGACAGATACCATTACAATTCCTCAAGAAGTCTTCCCACACCCGCAAATCGGCCCTCATGCCATCAGTGACTCTAATTCTTTTTGACGGTGTATGGGAACCTTTTAACTTACTTTCCAACCTTCTGTTGAAAACCCTCCCCATGGGGATTACTCTACCCGCAAAATTAAGGGGGCCTAGCAAGGATTGGAGTTGGCAAAGGGAAACGTCACAACTGGCTGAAGTCAACTGTACTGTTAGTAACATGGCTTGAACCTTGTCAGGAGGTAACCTGCACAGCTGCTCTTCCATGTCAATTTGAATACCTAAAAATGTGAGACAAGTACACGGACCCTCAGACTTGTCCTGGGCCAGGGGAACCCCAAATTGTGACATGAGATCTCTCATGGTTTGCATAAGAAGCTCGCAATCCCGCAAATCTTATCTACCTACTAGGAGAGAGTCATCGAGGTAGTGCGCTATGAAATCACCGTCCACCCGCTGGCTGACTGCCCAATGCAGGAACGTGCTAAACGTTTCAAAAAGGGCACATGAAAGGGCACAACCCATTGGAAGGCAACAATCCACATAGTAGCCGCCCTCAAACTTAATTTCCATAAGATGAAAGGCTTCTGGATTTAGCGGCAACTAACGGAAGGCAGCCTCAATATCTAATTTTGCGAGTAAGGCCCCTCTACCGGCCGACCGCACCAACTCAAGGGCACTGTCAAAAGATTGGTATTTCACTGAGCTCAGGTCTGGTTCAATGGCCTCATTAACCGAAGTGCCCTTGGGGTGAGATAGATGTTGAATTAAACGAAATTTACCGGCCTCCTTCTTTGGCACGACCCCTAAAGGGGAAACCACCAAATCTGGAAGGGGGATGGAAGGAAAAGGGCCGACAATCCTACCCAAATGAATTTCCTTTGTCAATTTAGACCTAACAACATGTGGAAACTGATAAGCAGATTTCAAGTTCCTGATGCAAGAGGCCCCTTGTACACACCGAATTAAAGAGATATGAAAACCATGCAAAAAAACGTCCAACAACAATCTCGCAGCGTGACGGTCTGGGTAATGTCGTAGCCAAGGCTCAAGTGCGTGAACCCTAACTGGGGTTGGGGCCCTTTGTAACAGTTGCAAATCTGTTTGTGCCTCTACCCGTTGGAAGCTCTTTTCTCTTGGGGCATTCATTTCCAGTTTGAGAGCTCCCGCAGAACTTACAGGAATGACGAAAGGTGCAGGAGCTACCCTTATCACATTTGCCATCCTGGAACGCCCAACAGGCACCCCCTTTCCGTTTACCTTTTGGGGAATGAAAGGACAGGCCGTGGCCCCCGTGGATGTGGAGGAGGGAGGATGAGAGCCTAGACGCTGCCAGAGATGGGTGTCTGTGGTGTCAAAAGTGAGCACCGGATTCCCTGCCATCTTCTGCCTGAACTCTGAATCGTAATCCCTCCACGCTCCATCACCATACCTCCTCTGTATCCAGTGTATGTTATCTGTATATTTCAAGATAGCATGGCACCAAGTGACTAAAACTTTATTCTTAAGTGTCTATTTAAACTTGAAATTGTTGTAAAGGTAGTAACATACAAAAACACAGACACACTCATACACTGAAACACTCACACATAAGGATTCACATATAGACACTCTAGCAGACACGCAAAGAAACACACTCAGATACAGACACCCAAACAGACACTCAGCACTTTACTTGACCTGACAAGTAATGAGGTAAACTACAGTTTTGTAAAAAAAGGAGATTTAGAAAACAAAATATGGAGTTCTGATTATCTTTTTGTAAAGGAAGATGACAACTAAATGATGACAACAGCATGCAGTGGCTGAAAGGAAGGGCCCTGAACTGCCTAAACAATAAATTAAAGGTTAAATGGTGGATTGGTGACTTCCAGAAAGGTCGCATTAGTCTCAAAGTCTGTAGAAAGATGTGAATAATCAGTAGTAAGGTCAAAATGTCCTAAAAAGGAACAGACAATGGACACACACACAAACTCAAACTTGCACATACACTCAAGGAAACACCGATAGAGACAGCCTCAGAAAACACACAAAGACACACACACAGAGACACCCACAGAAAACACACAAAGACATACATACACACACCCTCACTGAGACATCCACAGAAAACACACAAAGACATACACACACCCTCACAGAGACACCCACAGAAAACACACACACCCTCACAAAGACATCCACAGAAAACACAGACATACATACATACATACATACATACATACACAAACACACCCTCACAGAGACATCAACAGAAAACACAGACATACACACCCTCACAGAGGCATCCAGAGAAAATACACAAAGACAAACATACACACACCCTCACAGAGACACCCATAGAAAAAGCTCAAAGACATGTGCACACACCCTCACAGACATCCACAAAAAATGCACCGGCGTACAGACCCATAGAAAAAAAATACATACACACTCATAGAGACACAAACCAAAGCACAAAGTCATAAACACAGACACCCACAGAAACACTCACAGGAGGAAACATTTATGCACCTTGCATCCCCTAAATCAACAGTGTCTGACATGCATAATAAAAAAAATTGCAGAAATTAAGAGATCACTTTTTAAAGAATCAAATTTGTAAATGTGCAAACAAAAATAATTCTGTGAATTCAAAATTGTTCATTAATGATCTGGGTAGATGGCTAGATGAAGAAAAGTACTTTTAAAAGGTTGACTTATGTTTTTTTTATTTTTCCCCATTTTCCCCAACCAAGAGCACCACTTCAAATATAGTGTACAAATATTCCCATCTGTCAGCTGTACTTATGGATTTTGAAAATGCTGTACTCTAAATGGTCTTGGTGGAACCATAAGCTGTGATACTCATACCATTAGATCTGGTTAAATGCGGGATTTAGGCTTGTTGGTATGTATTTCAAAATTAAGTCAGCTGTAGTGTAAACTGAATGGAGAGATTTGGACCGAGCGCTACAGTGGGGCCTTAAGCTTACTAACAGTTAGCCTCCTAGTAGGCTGATAATAGTACTAATACGAAAAGATGAAAGTAAGCGCTAAAAGAGCTTAAAAGGCTAACGAACTTGTGGCTAAATCTTACAATTTATTGCCTTCGATAAAGGCTAAACATAAACAGATATCACAATAAAACCACAATTACACAATAAAATTAGAAACATGGATCCATGTCTAACTTCTAAAAACAAAAGTACATAATAAAATCTCCTGGGAGATGCGAATTACAGTGGGAGTGTTGACACTCCTTGATAGTGATACACAAGTGTGGGAAGTTGAATGAAAATACAAATATTAATACTTAAAAACAAAGTTAATACTTAAAAACAAAGTTATAAACCATAAAACGATTCCAAACTCACAATGTCAATCAAATATAAAGTCAATCAAAAATGGTGAAAAAATGGTGGAAAAAGTAAAATGTGAATGTTCGTGTTAAACCATGGGTGTGTCCTCCAACGTTGCTGATGGGTAGTGAGATGTAGTGTAAACTGAACAGTTTTAAGTTATTATGTCTCATTTCAAACACTGAGCAATCAAGTCTGAGAGTATAACATGTTTTGCAGATGTAAAAATCTTAGATAAAATTCCTCCTGGCATCTGGAAAGTTCTTGCATAAAGGGGCAGTAAACTGGAATGAAATATATATATATATATATATATATATATATATATATATATATATATATATATATATATATATATATATATATATATATATATATATATATAAATAAATAAATAAAAAATGCATATCTGCCAAAAGGGCACCTACCATTTGTGTATTGAGGAGGAAACATTTCTGCATGGTTTTAAATATAGAACTTCTACAGCATTGTCAAATAATCATAAATACACTGCTGCTAAAAAAAATTGTTTTTATGGAGCCCTGGCCCCGCCATACAACTACTACCACATTGAAGTTACAATCCAAAATTGCACAAAGAAATAAAAAACATTTGCTAAGTAAGTCCTACCTCCTCTACAAATGAAAGTGATCTGCCGTCTGACTCAGACACACACTGTACAAACAAAGTGCCAAGTCTGTCTCACCCTGTGCATAGTGGTTTAGTGCACACTCAGAAATCCTCTCAAATGCTAATACTTTACTCCTTGTAATAACATTTCATTTCCCATGCTCCATTAGCACTTTGCTATAGTACCCACTGATGGCTGCCAATTTTTTTTTTTTAGTTGTTGCCTCATGGGGCCCCCCTGGCCCATTGGGCCCCTGACAGGAGTCATCCCTGTCACCCCCTGATGGCGGCTCTGATAACCAGTGCCATCAAGACTCTTTTCTTTCTGTCTATAAGTGTAACGGCACCCCCAGGCATAAAAGGGTTAAACCGTCATTTAGTAGATCTTCCCTTCCAGAGACACAGGAAGCTACCACAGAACACCAAACTCCCGAACAGGATACAAAGTAGCACACCAAACTCCTGAACTGGAACCTCACGAATAGCTGCTAGCAGCTGAACAGGAAAAGCACCCAAGCGGCTTACACTCCTGGCAATCAGTCTCTAACAGCATACAGTAAATCCCCCCCAAGAACGAGACAAAGCTCTGTGTTGAGGGTCAAGCAGTGAACATACAGATTTGTGGGTTTATTGTTCTTATATACACATTCTTACACATTAGTACCACCCACAGGGTTTTGTAAAAAAACCAATAAACACATACAATACACTCAGACATTCCCACACAAAATCCTCCCCTCTGCCTGTGATACAATTACCTTACACAATGGATTAATGTATGTTATACACTGCTGGTTCCATTCTGTTGCTTTTAGGGTCGCTGTACTGGGACATGCGTTGCCCCCAACTTTTAAATCCCCGGATGTGTAGTTGCTCTTCTGGGTGATGAGGACAATCCCGTCGCTTGCCACCAGTTGTTATGGTATAGCCCGGATATCGAGGGTTAATACCAGATGAAAGATGCCCTTAATACGGGAATAGCAAAACACGAACCCAGTTAATGCACCGAACGGGGAAAATACACAAAATCTGTCTCTCCTAAAACAGGCAAAAGAATAATCGAAAGTAGCAATTCCCCCCAAACATGAGACCAAACTCCATCTTGAGGGTAAAACAGGAATCAGCCAGAGCTGTGGGTTTATTGTTCTTAAATACACATTTTTACACATTAGTACCACCCACAGGGTTTTTTAAAACAACCAATAAATACATACCATACTCTCAGACACTCCCACACAAAATCCTCCCCTCTGCATGTGATACAATTACCTTACACAATGGGTGATGCAATTACCTTACACAATGGTTGATGCAGTTACCTTACACAATGGTTGATACAATTACCTTACACAATGGTTGATGCAGTTACCTTACACAATGGTTGATACAATTACCTTACACAATGGTTGATGCAGTTACCTTACACAATGGTTGATACAATTACCTTACACAATGGTTGATGTAATTATCACAGACAGAGAAATACAGTTCAATTGCCATGGAGCCAAAGCCTTTCGTTATACAAATGGGCTACATGGCATAGCTATCTGGGGTAGTACTGAATGACCTGGCTTTCATGTCTTTGCAGGGGAAAAGTAAGCATTTCAACATGGGGCCATAGTCTAAAGGCAGCAGGTGGGCAACCAGGCTCCTCCAATGCACAGTGGCGAGATTGGTTTAGTCACAATGTAATTATCACAAGCAGAGAAATACAGTTTTTCCACATTATTCATAACTTTAAAAGTATACATCGCATTCACATAAAACTTACATTAGGTAAACAAATAAACAATCAAACACAAGAAAACTGGATTCCTTCCTGACACCTAGCAGTCTGGACTCTGGAGGTGATTAAATAAGGTGAAAGCATATCACCTAAACCTAATTAGAGTAAACAATAGCTGATGCCAAGAAATCTGTCTCAGAAAATACAGTTCAATTGCCATGGAGCCAAAGTCTTTCACATAGTCTTTCTTTATACAAATGAGCTCCATGGCATAGCTATCTGGGGTATCACTGTTCAAATAGGGCAAGAACCGAATGACCCGGCTTTTGTGTCTTTGCAGGGGAAAATCAAGCGTTTCAACATGGGGCCATAGTCTAAAGGCAGCAGGTGGGCAACCAGGCTCCTCCAATGCACAGTAGCGAGATTGGTCTCGTCACAATAAGCTTCTGCCGAAAAGCTTAAAGACATTAACATATTTACCTTGCTGAATTTTCTTGACCGTTTTAGGTTTCAAGTGTCCATGCAAGGAAGGGGTGTAAGAGGGCAATGCATCACCGTGTAAGGCAACCTTTCGCTCTGAACTAAGGCTAGGTAAAGGGCGCTCAATTATCTGGCCTGATGTGTCATGGGGATGCTCCGTTAAAGCTAATTGCAGCTTCTGCTGCTGACCTGCTCTTTTAAAAGTACCCCCTTGAAATTCCTGCCACCATTGAGAACATGCGTTTTTGGCCCTTAGTGTCTGATTCAGTTAGTGATAAGTCTTCCATGTCAGGTCGGTCATGTATAAATGCCCCAGTCTTACCCTCTGCAGAGGATGCCGCTGCCTGAGCTGTGTCAACCGGTGGGGCGTCACTCCTGTTGTGCTCCAGCTAAGTTAGCTGCCTGAGGAGTGATGGTGACTGGATCAGATACTCCTGACAAGACTGGACCCGCTTGAGCCGTACCCTGCAAGATAGATAAAATTTGGCGAGCACAACGAACACCGGCATTGGAAGGATTAGCACTTTCTATTCCTACAGCCTTACTCCCCATTGTACTGCACCCTGACGCACCTTGCAAGTTAGTATTGAGCCCCAGCCTAACTGTATCCTCAGTGGGGAGTGAAAGAGGGTCCCCAACAGAAAAAGGAGGTTTCTGGACACTCATACCAGCACAAGCATTAGCTACAGATACACTGCCCGATGCACTCAAATTATGCTGACCATTCACGCTGTCAAGTGAGGTGTTAACAGAAACATTAGCTCTTTCATTCGCAACCTGCACATTTACGCCTGTCTGTAATGCCCTGTCAGTTGCAGGCATATCACTCACACCTAGTAGATTAACAGGGTTAATAATACCTCCGGCAGTATTACTGTGTTCATTTAACCCCTCAAGCGCAGCGTTGCTGCTGTAAACATCACCCCTATTGTGCGCATAATATTGATTCCTACCCTTATATAACTGGGTATGTGTGCCGCGATTACCTCTTGCAAACATACTTTTTTGCGCATTACAACGGCTGTCCCCTCTCATTTCCCATGAAACGTTCCTTCCGGCACCTCTCTTATGCCCTAAAATACCTCTTGGGGCCCCGCTCAAACGTGTCACAACACCAATGTTACCCCTTTTTTGAGCAATTCTTGCCCCTCTATTGGCCCCCAAGGAGACTGGCAATCGTTCCCCTACCGGTGTCCTCTCATGGTACTCACCTGCAGCGTGTACGAGAGGACCCGGTCGATTGCCGCCATCTCTATCTGTGTCCGAGCGTGATTGAGGGAAAGTGACGTCACCGGAAGGGGCGGGGCTTCTCGCGCCTACTTCCGGATTTGCCGATGGAGACACCGCGTGGAGGGGAACAACGGGAGGAGCCATGGCTGCAGCAAGCAACGCAAGGAAGGAGGAGACCGCCAATGCAGCCAACGAGGGAATCGGCGCGAAAAGGGATGACACCGACGCCTCAGGTAAGTTGACAGATATCGCGTGACTAGGCCCCGAACCCACCACCGCCATATTGAAATCCATTGCTGGGCCATGCTGCAAGGGTGAACGATTTTCTAGGACACCCACTGCACGCCCACTAGTTTGGGGGATATTTATTTGCACAGTAGTCGCGGTCAGATCATTAACTATGTAGGGGGAAGGGGGGCAGACACGAGCAGACCCTCTACCCATAGCAGAAGGCCTCTTCCTAGCCACTGGGGTCGCCATATCAGGCCTGTCTTGAAACAGCACAGGCGATTGAGCAGCTATTTGGCCCACCTCTAGTAGTCCCTGATCTACCCCTGCAACACCAGCCTGGTCCCCATGTGCACTCGAGGCCTCAAAGCTAGAAGGCCTGACCATTGCCTCAGTGGCATAGGCCGAACCAGTGCAGCTAATCTCATGAAAATCAGCAACTGTTGTGACTGATCTATGTATAGTGCTATGTGTTGCATCAACTACACTTGTGTATTGTGTTTCTGGGACAAAGTCATCTAACTCCTCCAAATTATCCATGTCACTTATCTGCTTTTCCTTTCCAGGTTTTTCGAAGGTCAGAGCATGGAATCGTTGTGGAAGAAGTCTGGTTCTTCTAGGACGTTGCATGAAGAAGTTTTGAAGTCACAGCAAATACTGAAAAAACGTCTCTGATCAGGATCCCGGAAGAAGAGGGCCAGGAAGCTGTATTGCACAATTTTAAGGTATGAGGGGGAGCTCCTCCCTACACTAGCAACATTGTTGCAACTAACCCCAGACTGCCCTCTTCTCCTATCTCACTCCTTCCAGCATTAACCCTTAGCTTGTTTCAGTCCCATGCTGGTCCCTCCACTGTCTTTAAATTAAATTGCGCTCAAGCAAATGCGTTTCCTATAAACCTGTAATACGCTACTTCTGATGCGTGCAAAAAGCCGCGATAAACCCTGTATTACTCACAACAATTAGCGCGTCACTTGTAATCTATAGCAGAGCTAGCCACCAAGCAGTAAATATGTTTTATAGTTTTGTTTTGTTTAAGGACAATCAGTGACACAGAATTTATGGTTATTAAGGAGTTTAGGTAGCATATTTAGCAAAGGGGACAATTCTAAATGTAAAATATAGATTCATTAGAATTTGAAGTTTATGATAGAGAGTTTCCGGTGGGAGGAGCTGTTCAGTAGCGCACGCTGAGGTTGGCGTGTTGCATGGAGAGTGAGCAGCTGTGTACAACGCTCTCCTGTGGCCATCTCTCCCGTTGCTGGTGCACGAAAGCACCCTAGGGAGTTGGGCAAAAAGATTCTGGCCCTGGCAGGAAACCTCCAAAAGACTTTTTTAACGGCTTCTAGTCCGAGCCGCAACTTCACTCTGTTGAATAAAAACTTGGAAGAAAGAAAATGGGCTAAACAATGCTGTTAAAACTGTTACTTTGAGCCTGGCTCTATATTTACTACACATGATTTAAGGACCCAGTTGGCAGCGGCGGTGTTCGCTAGGGTTGGGAATTGTAGCAGCAGTGCCGAGGCTTTGCAGAGCGCCTGGAGCTGAACGGTGACAAGGGCCGTGCTGAAGTCAAGGAAGGAGAGCTGTGCCCGTTGTGGGGTGGTTACACCTCCTAGGGCTCGGCTAGTGCAAAGGATTCTCCCGGGCCACTGTAGGTCATTACATTCGATAGCTGTTAAAGTGGTGACACAGCAGAAGAAGGGAGCTGACCAATCCAAGAGTAGCCTTGCGGTCGAGCCTCCCCAACCTACCAATAAGAAGCGGAGGTGTGTGAAGAACTTGACGTCACGCTCCGCGTCCGGACGGAGCACACATGGAGTAACGGAGCAGTGTTTGAGTTATTCAGGCTGAGGAGCGGCCCTGCAGGTCTTAGCTGATACAGTTGGAGGAGAATTGAGCGGGATATGTAAGTTAATTCTCCCTGTGTCTGTCCTTGCTAAGTGGAACTGAGTAGCCCGCTACTTTGCTGTAGTCACTGGACGGAGGAGAGGCGGCTGTGTCTTTTTCTATCAAACAGATCTAGTGACTTTATTCCTGTTTTCTGATAGAGAACAAGAAGAGGGGATATTCCTGCAGTTAATCTGTTCTGCCACATTAGTGTGGGTGTCACTTGTGAACGTTTTGCTTTATTAGTTATATGCTCATGTGGAAGACTCTTAAGTTATTATTAAAGAGCATACTGCAGAACTTTTTTTGCTGCACAGAAGTGGAGGACAAAATATGAATTTAGGAACTTTGCTAAATACTATATTTGGATAAAGAAATAAGATAATGTATTATTACGTACGCGCTGTGTAAGCTGAAATTTGAGGGGATAGATAGTGTGTTTAATTCTGTTCTGATTTGTTAAAATAGATTTTGTTAAATTTTATCATTTAAAGGGAGACATTGAGATTGTTATATTGGGTTTGCTTGCTTGCGTATATACAGTGATGTGTTGCAAGGGTGGTCATAGGTGCTTGTGTATTATTTAATTGCCAATATATTGTTCTTTTTATTCTCCCTGTCATAGAGAGCTAACAATTAGATTTAGGCAATTAAAGCTGGGTGTGCAAGTTTGTATTGAAGTGGTATACAAGCACCTATAAAGCAGAGATCAAACTAAGATACAAGGGAGCTGGAAAGCCCTGTGTATATTATCTGGAAGGAGACAAGCCCATAGAAATATAAGAACAGCTAAAACTAACTGGTTAAGGTAGTAGAGATTTACAGGCTTGTATGCACTACTATGCACTATTAAACACTATTGTAGTAACACTACTATATTTGTTTCACACTAATTTTGAAAATATAATATAAGGGTAAAAGGGTCGGAGGGGGGTATTGAGACATTTATTCATAGTTTATTTTTTGTTTTCTTTGTGTTTGTGGGTCTTCACTTCAATGTGCACTTGATTTGTTTTCTTTTTTTGTTCTATCCTTAATGGATAGATTTATCACTCAGGTGAAATCTAATTCACCCAAAATGCCTGTAAAAGTAAAAGACAAAAAAAGTAAAATAACAGATACCAGTTTGGATAGCTCAATAGAAACTAATAAAATGTCTTCTGATTCACAAACACTGATTTCACAGCTAACAGAGGTATTTTCTCCACAATTTGAAGTAATTAAGAAAGAGCTAGGGACTATCTCTGCTGAGTTAGTTACACTGTCTTCTGAAGTTAGGCAGTTCTCAAACAGATTAACTGAGGCAGAGACAAGAATCTCTGAGGTAGAAGATATATCTCATATTCATGGAGACTTAATTCAGAAACAGGAAGCTAAAATTAAAAGTATGCAGTTACGCCTGGAGGATCTTGAGGATCGCTCCAGGCGTAACAATATTAGGATAGTGGGCCTCCCAGAAACACCAGAGTATGAGGATCTATTGAAATTCACCTCAACTACATTACCACAAACATTAGGGATGTCCCCTGAGTTGTTACCCCTGGCGATAGAACGAGCACATAGGTTGGGCCCAAAGAAATCACTCTCGGATGGAGTCACGATGAACAGAATCTGTGTTTTCAAATTGTTAAAATTTCAAGACAAAATTTAAATACTGAAATTATTTAAAAAAAATGATCCTCCTATTTTTGGAAAGAATCGGATTCTGTTGTTCCAGGACTTTTCATATGAGACTTCCGCTAAAAGAAAACTAATGGCCCCATATTGTTCGCAATTGATAAATAAAGAGGTAAAAGCTCGCCTGGTATATCCAGCTCGTATTATTATTGAGGACAAAGGTATTAAATATTCTTTTGATGAGGTGGCAGATGTTAAAAAATGTATAGAGACAGGGTAAAGTTTCAGATTTCATATAATGGAAAGATTGTCCTATATGGAGTTTTTTTTTCTAAATAATAGGGACTATATGTTAATGGAAGCAGTGAAGTTGTTATATTGTATTTTATGTGTTCTGTTTCCCCCCCCCCCCTTTTTTTTTTTTTCTCCTCTCTCTTTCCCTCTCTCCTTCTCCCGCCTGGTGCTCTTCCCTACCCGTGTGCTTTGCCCCCCCCCCCTCAGCCCATCCTTGGGATGTGTTGCATTGATTTTAATGGTGGATGAGGGAAGGAATTAAAGTTATATCTTGGAATGTAGGGGGGATAACTTCCCCCGCTAAACGTAAATTAGTAATTAAAACTTTAGCTGGGTATAAACCCGATGTGGTACTCTTGCAGGAGACTCATCTTAATGAGCAAGAAGCAGCCAAGTTAAAGATAAAGTGGGTGAGGGATGTTCTCTCTACCTCAGGGGCAGCTAGAAAATGCGGGGTTGCTATACTTTTGCACAAAGAATTAGATTATAAGATAATTTATGTTGAATTTGACCCGGCAGCTAGGTTTATCCTTCTTCAGATACAAGTGAAAAATTGGAAATTAGTCATATGTAATGTATATGCCCCAAATGATTTTTCGGTTGACTTCTGGGAAAAGATGAAGCTGAAGTTATTTCCGTTTGTTGCAGAGAATATGATTTTAGGCAGGGATTTTAATGTAACTCTTAGCCCAGAGCTAGATAGACTCTCAAAAAAAAATAGAGTGACCTATATTAGATACGCTAAATATTTAAGACAATTTTGTTCAAAGCTGAAGTTGGTTGATGTCTGGCAGTTTAAAAATCCGGATGTAGTGGCATTCTCATGCGAATCAAGCACACCGCACTTTTTCTAGAATAAATTTTTTTTTAATTTCCGAAATACTTCTAATGCAGGATCTAGAAAGTACAATGGGAGAGATCTGTGTATCAGATCACGCTATAGTCTCATTATCTTTACTTTAAGGTAATAAAGAAAGGGGTGAAATCCTTAGATTTGCTTTCCCCCGGCATTTATACACTAACCCTAAATTTGTTAACTTTTTAAAAATAGTGTGGCAGCGCTATTATAATGAGAATCTAAGTTGTTTTCATAAACCAGAGGTTTTCTGGGAAGCTTTTAAAGCTGTTATCCGGGGAGAGATTCAAGCATATGTGAGCATAGGGAAGAAAAAGAATAGAGCACGAGAAATTCAAAATACAAACCAAGTCAAGAACGCCTATAGAAAATACTGTTCATATCCGACAGCGGCTAATAGGGGAAAATACAGAGAGAATAGAAAAGAAAGAGATCTCTTACTAAAACAAAAATTAGTAGAAGAAGAGACAAAAATGAATTTGTATTTTAGAGGAGTACATGGTTGCTCCGCGAAATATCTGGCTAGATTGTCTAAAGCGAGGAAAAAGAGAAATCTCATTCTATTTATTCACTCAGACAAAGGTAGAGTCACCGACACTAAAGGAATTGTAGAAATCTTTCACACCTACTATCAACAGTTATATACTCGAATTGAAATAGATAATGTGAAGCAAGATTTTTTTTGGAATATGACAGAGGTACCTAAAATCTCGGTTGATGACCTAACTGTAATTAACGCTCCAATTACTTCAGTAGAAATTAGCAAAGCAATAGATAATTTAAAGCTAAGTAAAGCAGCAGGTCCGGATGGATTCCCTGCGGAGTTTTATAGATGCCTAAACAAAGAGATACCTCTAATATTAGAAAACCTTTTTAATTCTTACTTTTGCTCTCAGAGTTCTATCTCAAATTATTTTTCAGCAGCTAATATCTCACTCATCTTAAAGAAGGATAAAAACGCGGAGGATCCGGCCTCATATAGGCCAATTTCAGTCTTAAATATAGATTATAAAATTTTAATGTCGATTATTGCATCCAGGTTATATATCTTTTTATATAAAATTATCCATCCAGATCAAACCAGATTTATGGCAGGGAGAAACCCTTCTAAAAATATTCGTAAATTGGTTAATTTTTTTGACTATGCGTGGAATGTGGATAAGAGTAAACAGACGCCGTTGTGGCAGGATGCTGCTATTCTTTCTTTGGATGCGGTTAAAGCCTTTGACTCGATTGTATGGGAATACCTATTTCGAGCATTAGATCAGTTTGGGTTTAAAGGTGAATTTGTACAATTTATATGTAAAATATATCATAACCCTATATCTTTTATTTTGATCAATGGGACTTTATCTCCTAAAATAATACTCCAAAGAAGAACCAGACAGGGATGTCCTTTATCCCTGTTACTTTTTAATATTGCTTTGGAGCCGTTAGCAATACAGCTTAGAAAAGTTTTATCGGGAGTTCCGATTGGCACCCAGTTTCTTAAAACCTTGTTATACGCAGATGATGTATTATTATTCTTGGCGAACATACAACAATCTATCCCGCTGATTCTGCATACGTTGAACATTTTTAGCACCTTTTCTGGGTATAGGATAAATTTGGAAAAGAGTGAATTAATGTGTCTAAACAACACTCAGACTATAGTACCCAACAGTCCATTTAAACAAGTTGACGCTATTAAATATCTGGGTCTGGTCTTGCATAGAAATCCTAGTCGCTGGTATAAAGCTAATTATGAGCCACTATTTCAGAAAATTATTGCAGATTTACAGGTGTGGGCAGTATTTCCACTTTCTTTGACAACGCGCGTTAATCTAATTAAAGCTATTATTTTTCCGCGTTTGTTGTATCCATTGCAGAACCTTCCGTTATTTATTTTAAATAAGGATATGAAACTAATTAATGCTGTCTTTTCCAAATTTATTTGGAATAATAAAAAGTCTCGAATTGGTTTGGGAAGACTAATGCAAAAGGTAGATGCAGCGGGATTAGAGCTGCCTAATATTAAATTTTATAACTTAGCTGCCTTGGTTAAAATAGCGATAGATTGGATTGCAGGATCCAGTATAGTATCTTCTGAAGAAATAGATACTTTTTTAATTGCTCCATTCTCTTTAAAAGCTATTATACACACCCCAGTACAATTAAGAATATTGTATCCGCCTGGCATAAATTTTGTACCATTTTAGATTTGGATTTCTCCTTTTCTGAATTTTTACCTATTGTAGGTAATCCGAGTTTTCTACCGGGGTTATATCAAAAAACATTCAGAGATTGGGCTGGAAAAGGCCTACATTATGTAAAACAAGTTCTGGATGAAGGTTGTCAAATGGCATCAGCAGAAGATATTTTTAGCAAATTCGGGATTAATAGGGCTGATTTATTTGCTTATTTTCAAATTCGGCATTTTGTTGCAGGACAGAAGTGGCATATTACGACCACAATGATCTGGGCAGATATTAAGCTATGTGTACAAAAATTTACTGCAGGAGATGCGTCGATTTCCCTGATGTATGACATCTTGTTGAGTAAAGAGAGCCAGCTTATTTTGGATAAGATATGTAAGGTATGGGTCTTTATATCTCCTTCAGTAGAGCATGACTCATTTAATCAGAGCTTTAAGGCCATGGGTAAATGTAAAATACCTATATCTTGGAAAGAATCTCATATGAAGTTGATTAATAAATTAAATTCTATCTATCACCGTGGAAAATATCTAAATTTTATCCGACTCCAGCTAATCTATGTCCACGATGTGCACATGGCAAGGCAGACTTACTTCATATGTTTTGGACATGCCCTAAGGTTAGACAATTGTGGTTGAAAATTATCTTTTGGTTCAATAAACTATACAAAGTAACAATAGCATTAGCTGGGAGAGATATTATTTTTCTTTTTTCATCAAATGATATGATTAATTGTAATACTATAAATAGTTTAAACACAATCATATTAGCTGTTAGACACTGTATTCTGAAAAATTGGAAAGCTAAGAGCGTGCCTGGTCTAGCTATGGTCTTTAAAATATTACAAGATCAATTAGTGTTTGAATCATATCATCTTTATGACGCTTCTGAGAAACAAATTCAGAAATTTCTGTGGAAGTGGTCTCCGGTTATTCTATCATACCCTATACCGTTGCAAAAGATGATTCTCTCCCCCTTCTTATCAACAGTGAGTTTTGCGGAGTTGACATTATTAAATGTATTTCCGCATAGCTGGTTGGAGCGACCCGATGGGGTGGGAGTGCCGGAGTAGCGGTGGGGGGGAGACGTGGGGGGGGGGAGAGAGAGAATCCAATTCCCCTTTTTTTTTTTTTTTTCTCCTTGTCTGTTTATGTGATGTGGTTCTTTAGTATGGTATTATTCATACTCGATTTTGTAAGTTGATTATGGGTGTAAGAATAGGATACAGGATGAGAAATCTATTTTTTGTTTAAATGTTTTTTTGTATTGCTGAAATTGTAAGCTAGGTAGAGATTATTTTGTTTTTCTTTTTATATCAATATCCTATCTGTATTTTTCATATCCTTCTGTTGACATATGATGATGTTGTATATAATGTAAAAAACTAATAAAAATTATTGAAAAAAAAAAAAAAAAGAATTTGAAGTTTAAACTCTACCCCTCCCGAAATAGCATTTTGAATGGAAAAAAAGGAATAGCTTGTTTTGTGAAATGGAGAGGTGATAAGTAAGGACGTGAAGTAAACAGTTTTAGGGACCAATTAAACTGTACAGTACAATCTGTCTTAAAAGGGACATTATACACTCGTTTTTTATTTGCATAAATGTTTTGTAGATGATCTATTTATATAGCCCATAAAGTGTTTTTGTTTTTTTTCAAATATGTATAGTTTTGCTTATTTTTAAATAACATTGCTCTGATTTTCAGACTCCTAACCAAGCTCCAAAGTTTTAGGAGAATACGGACGTATACCTACTCCAGCTTGCTCCTGTTTGTGTAAAGGGTCTTTTCATATGCAGAGGGAGGGGGAGGGGAGTGTCTGATATTTCCCACTTGCGGTTGGTATTCCAGTAACCTTTTTAACAGTGCTTAAAGGGACACTGAACCCAAATTTTTTCTTTCGTGATTCAGATAGAGCATGACATTTTAAGCAACTTTCTAATTTACTCCTATTATCAAATTGTCTTCATTCTCTTGGTATCTTTATTTGAAATGCAAGAATGTCAGTTTAGATGCCGGCCCATTTTTGGTGAACAACCTGGGTTGTCCTTGCTGATTGGTGGATAAATTCATCTACTAATAAAAAAGTGCAGAGTCCTGAACTAAAAAAAAGCTTAGATGCCTTCTTTTTCAAATAAAGATAGCAAGAGAAAGAAGAAAAATTGATAATAGGAGTAAATTAGAAAGTTGCTTAAATCTGAATCACGAAAAAAAAAATTGGGTTCAGTGTCCCTTTAACTGGGAGCTTCTAAGTAAGTTTTTTTAAAAAAAATTTATATCAGTATCTGTGCATAATATTCTTTATAGTAATGTCTATTACATACATGTATATGGGAATTGGTGTATACTGTCCCTTTAAAGGGGACAGTCTATTCAAAATTAAACTTACATGATTTAGATAAGTCATTCAATTCTAAACAACTTTCCAATTTACTTAATCAAATTTGCTTTGTTCTCATAGTGTTCTTTGTTGAAAGCTAAACCTAGGTAGGCTCATATGCTAATTTCTAAGCCGCCTTTTATATTTTTTTACGTTTTTTTACATCTAGACAGTGCTAGTTCATGTGTGCCACATAGATAACATTTTTTCTCACTTCTGTGGAGATATTTATGAGTCAGCACTGATTGGCTAAATCTGTCAGAAGAACTGAGATAAGGGGGCAGTCTGCAGAAGCTAAGATACAATGTAATCACAGAGGTAATAAGTATATTAATGTAACTGAGATAAGGGGCAGTCTGCAGAGGCTTAGATACAAGGTAATCACAGAGGTAAAAAGTATATTAATGTAACTGAGATAAGGGGCAGTCTGCAGAGGCTTAGATACAAGGTAATCACAAAGGTAAAAAGTATATTAATATAACTGAGTTAAGGGGCAGTCTGCAGAGGCTTAGATACAGGGTAATCACAGAGATAAAAAGTATATTAATATAACTGAGATAAGGGGCAGTCTGCAGAGGCTTAGATACAGGGTAATCACAGAGGTAAAAAGTATATTAATATAACTGAGATAAGGGGCAGTCTGCAGAAGCTAAGATACAATGTAATCACAGAGGTAAAAAGTATATTAATGTAACTGAGATAAGGGGCAGTCTGCAGAGGCCTAGATATAAGGTAATCACAGAGGTAAAAAGTGTATTAATATAACTGAGTTAAGGGGCAGTCTGCAGAGGATTAGATACAAGGTAATCACAGAGGTAAAAAGTATATTAATATAACTGAGATAAGGAACAGTCTGCAGAGGCTTAGATACAAAGTAATCACATAGGTAAAAAGTATATTAATATAACTGAGATAAGGAGCAGTCTGCAGAGGCTTAGATACAGGGTAATCACAGAGGTAAAAAGTATATTAATATAACTGAGATAAGGAGCAGTCTGCAGAGGCTTAGATACAAGGTAATCACAGAGGTAAAAAGTATATTAATATAACTGAGATAAGGGGCAGTCTGCAGAGGCTTAGATACAGGGTAATCAAAGAGGTAAAAAGTATATTAATATAACTGAGATAAGGAACAGTGTGCAGAGGCTTAGATACAAGGTAATCACAGAGGTAAAAAGTATATTAATATAACTGAGATAAGGGGCAGTCTGCAGAGGCATAGATACAAGGTAATCACAGAGGTAAAACGTATATTAATATAACTGAGATAAGGGGCAGTCTGCAGAGGCTTAGATACAAGGTAATCACAGAGGTAAAAAGTATATTAATATAACTGAGATAAGGGGCAGTCTGCAGAGGCTTAGATACAAGGTAATCACAGAGGTAAAAAGTATATTAATATAACTGAGATAAGGAGCAGTATGCAGAAGCTTAGATACAGGGTAATTACAGAGGTAAAACGTATATTAATATAACTGAGATAAGGGGCAGTCTGCAGAGGCTTAGATACAAGGTAATCACAGAGGTAAAAAGGGTATTTCTATAACTGTGTTGATTATGCAAAACTGGGGAATGGGTAATAAAGGGATTATCTATCTTTTTAAACAATAAGAATCTTCAAATAGGGGGTAGTTATCAAGCCGTCAACCTCAAATACGCTGGAATTCCGCAGCGTATTTGTGGCGAGGCTGATTCGCCTTAGTTATCAAAGGCTAGAGACCGGCAAAAGTAGAATTTTGTGACGTAAGCTTCGATCCGCCGGACTCAGTCCGACACAGATCGATTCTTATGTCACTCCAGATGTTCCGCACACAAGTGCGGCACAATCTGACTACTTTTGCTAGTTATCAAATGACTAGCAGGTACGCTCTGCACTTTTCCGGCCCAGCGTACCTGGTTTTCAATCCGCCGCCCTGGAGGCGGCGGATCCCATAGGAATCAATGGGAGTCTGACCATAGCGAAAGTACAAGTTCGCTGCTGCCCGACATCCCATTGATTCCTATGGGAGCTGTCTGCACCTAACACTCTAACATGTACCCTGAGTCTAAACACCCCTAATCTGTCCCCCCTACACCGCCGCAACTAAATAAAGTTATTACCCCCTAAACCAATGCTCCCGGAGCCCACCGCAAGCTACTCTATACATATTAACCCCTAAACCGCCGCTCCCTGACCCCGCCGCAACTATAATATATGTATTAACCCCTAAACCGCCGCTCCCGGACACCGCCGCAACCTACATTATACCTAGTAACCCCTATCCTGCCCCCCCTATACCGCCGCCCTCTATAATAAAGTTATTAACCCCTATCCTGCTGATCCCGCACCTCGCTGCAACTAAATAAATAGTTTAACCCCTAAACCGCCGCTCCCGGACCCCGCCGCAACCTATATTAAATTTATTAACCCCTAATCTGCCCCCCCTACACCGTCGCCACCTATAATACATTTATTAACCCCTATCCTGCCCCCACACTACACCGCCGCCACTGTAAGAAATGTATTAACCCCTAAACCTAAGTCTAACACTAACCCTAACACCCCCCTAACTTAAATATTAATTAAATAAATCTAAATAATATTTCTATTATTAACTAAATTAATCCTATTTAAAACTAAAAACGTACCTTTAAAATAAACCCTAATATAGCTACAATATAAATAATAATTATATTGTAGCTATCTTAGGATTTTTTTTTATTTGATAGGTAACTTTCAATTTATTTTAACTAGGTACAATAGCTATTAAATAGTTATTAACTATTTAATAGCTACCTAGCTAAAATAAAGATAAATTTACCTGTAAAATAAAAACTAACCTTAGTTACAATTACACCTAACACTACACTATACTTTAATAAATTAATCCTATTTAAAACTAAATACTTACCTGTAAAATAAACCCTAATATAGCTACAATATAATTAATAATTACATTGTAGCTATTTTAGGATTTATATTTATTTTACAGGTAACTTTGTATTTATTTTAGCTAGTTAGAATAGTTATTAAATAGTTATTAACTATTTAATAACTACCTAACTAAAAGAAATACAAAATTACCTGTAAAATAAATCCTAACCTAAGTTACAATTAAACCTAACACTACACTATCATTAAATAAATTAAATAAATTAAATACAAATAACTACAATTAAATACAATTACATAAACTAACTAAAGTACAAAAAATAAAAAAAGCTAAGTTACAAAAAATAAAAAAATAGGTTACAAACATTTAAAAAATATTACAACAATTTTAAGTTAATTACACCTAATCTAAGCCCCCTAATAAAATAACAAAGCCCCCCAAAATAAAAAAATGCCCTACCCTATTCTACATTAAAAAAGTTCAAAGCTCTTTTACCTTACCAGCCCTTAAAAGGGCCTTTTGTGGGGCATGCCCCAAAGAAAACTGCTCTTTTGCCTGTAAAAGAAAAATACAACCCCCCCAACATTAAAACCCACCACCCACATACCCTTAATCTAACCCAAACCCCCCTTAAAATAACCTAACACTAATCCCCTGAAGATCATCCTACCTTTAGTCGTCTTCACTCAGCCGAGCCACCGATGGAACTGAAGAGGAGATCCGGAGCGGCAGAAGTGATCCTCCAAGGGGCGCTGAAGAAATCTTCCATCCGATGAAGTGATCCTCCAGGCGGCGCTGAAGAAGTCTTCCATCCGGGCGATGTCATCTTCCAAGCGGCGCTGAAGAAGTCTTCTATCCGGGCGATGTCATCTTCCAAGCGGGGTCTTCAATCTTCATCCCGCCGACGCGGAACATCCTTCTTTCCCGACGGACTACCGACGAATGAAGGCTCCTTTAAGGGACGTCATCCAAGATGGCGTCCCTTCAATTCCGATTGGCTGATAGGATTCTATCAGCCAATCGGAATTAAGGTAGGAAAAATCTGATTGGCTGATTGAATCAGCCAATCAGATTGAGCTCGCATTCTATTGGCTGATCGGATCAGCCAATATAATGCAAGCTCAATCTGATTGGCTGATTGGATCAGCCAATCGGATTGAACTTCAATCTGATTGGCTGATTCAATCAGCCAATCAGATTTTTCCTACCTTAATTCCGATTGGCTGATAGAATCCTATCAGCCAATCGGAATTGAAGGGACGCCATCTTGGATGACGTCCCTTAAAGGAGCCTTCATTCGTCGGTAGTCCGTCGGGAAAGAAGTATGTTCCGAGTCGGCGGGATGAAGATTGAAGATTGAAGATTGAAGACCCCGCTTGGAAGATGACATCGCTCAGATAGAAGACTTCTTCAGCACCGCTTGGAAGATGACATCGCCCGGATGGAAGATGGATCACTTCATCGGATGGAAGATTTCTTCAGCGCCCCTTGGAGGATCACTTCTGCCGCTCCGGATCTCCTCTTCAGTTCCATCGGTGGCTCGGCTGAGTGAAGACGACTAAAGGTAGGATGATCTTCAGGGGATTAGTGTTAGGTTATTTTAAGGGGGGTTTGGGTTAGATTAGGGGTATGTGGGTGGTGGGTTTTAATGTTGGGGGGGTGTATTTTTCTTTTACAGGCAAAAGAGCAGTTTTCTTTGGGGCATGCCCCACAAAAGGCCCTTTTAAGGGCTGGTAAGGTTAAAGAGCTTTGAACTTTTTTAATGTAGAATAGGGTAGGGAATTTTTTAATTTTGGGGGGCTTTGTTATTTTATTAGGGGGCTTAGATTAGGTGTAATTAGCTTAAAATTGTTGTAATATTTTTTAAATGTTTGTAACCTATTTTTTTATTTTTTGTAACTTAGCTTTTTTTATTTTTTGTACTTTAGTTAGTTTATGTAATTGTATTTAATTGTAGTTATTTGTATTTAATTTATTTAATTTATTTATTGATAGTGTAGTGTTAGGTTTAATTGTAACTTAGGTTAGGATTTATTTCACAGGTAATTTTGTATTTCTTTTAGCTAGGTAGTTATTAAATAGTTAATAACTATTTAATAACTATTCTAACTAGCTAAAATAAATACAAAGTTACCTGTAAAATAAATATAAATCCTGAAATAGCTACAATGTAATTATTAATTATATTGTAGCTATCTTAGGGTTTATTTTACAGGTAAGTATTTAGTTTTAAATAGGAATAATTTATTTAAGTGTAGTGTAGTGTTAGGTGTAATTGTAACTTAGGTTAGTTTTTATTTTACAGGTAAATTTCTCTTTATTTTAGCTAGGTAGCTATTAAATAGTTAATAACTATTTAATAGCTATTGTAACTAGTTAAAATAAATTGAAAGTTACCTGTAAAATTAAAATAAATCCTAAGATAGCTACAATATAATTATTATTTACACTGTACAGTTTTATGTGCCAGTAATTACTACACGTCATGCACGTATGATAAGGGCGTCTGAGGCTGATGGCACTGGGGATGTTAGTCAGCTGATTTCTGTATTAACTGCTTGTGATGACTAATTCTGTGCAACTCCTGCTCATTGCCTTGTTACATTGCACAGCTGTGCTCATGTTGTCCTTACGTGTGTGTACAGCAGTGTGCCGGGGCAGCAGGCTTTATTTACTAATTTACACAATTATTGTGCAGGGGGCAGAGGGCTTTACTTACTAACCTCTAAACACAGACAGGCAGTCACAATTATTGTGCCGGGGCAGCGGGCTTTATTTACTAACCTCTAATCACAGACAGGCAGTCACAATTATTGTGCAGGGGCAGCGGGTGTTATTTACTAACCTCTAATCACAGACAGGCAGTCACAATTATTGTGCCGGGGGCAGCGGGCTTTATTTACTAACCTCTAAACACAGACAGGCAGTCACAATTATTGTGCCGGGGCAGCAAGCTTTATTTACTAACCTCTAATCACAGACAGGCAGTCACAATTATTGTGCAGGGGGCAGCGGGCTTTATTTACTAACCTCTAAACACAGACAGGCAGTCACAATTATTGTGCAGGGGGCAGAGGGCTTTATTTACTAACCTCTAAACACAGACAGGCAGTCACAATTATTGTGCAGGGGGCAGCGGGCTTTGTTTACTAACCTCTAATCACAGACAGGCAGTCACAATTATTGTGCCGGGGCAGCGGGCGTTATTTACTAACCTCTAATCACAGACAGGCAGTCACAATTATTGTGCAGGGGGCAGCGGGCTTTATTTACTAACCTCTAATCACAGACAGGCAGTCACAATTATTGTGCAGGGGGCAGCGGGCTTTATTTACTAACCTCTAATCACAGACAGGCAGTCACAATTATTGTGCAGGGGGCAGCGGGCTTTATTTACTAACCTCTAAACACAGACAGGCAGTCACAATTATTGTGCAGGGGCAGCGGGCTTTATTTACTAACCTCTAAACACAGACAGGCAGTCACAATTATTGTGCAGGGGGCAGCGGGCTTTATTTACTAACCTCTAAACACAGACAGGCAGTCACAATTATTGTGCCGGGGCAGCGGTCTTTATTTACTAACCTCTAATCACAGACAGGCAGTCACAATTATTGTGTCGGGGCAGCGGGCTTTATTTACTAACCTCTAATCACAGACAGACAGTCACAATTATTGTGCCGGGGCAGCGGGCTTTATTTACTAACCTCTAAACACAGACAGGCAGTCACAATTATTGTGCCGGGGCAGCAGGCTTTATTTACTTACCTCTAATCACAGACAGGCAGTCACAATTATAGTGCCGGAGGCAGCAGGCTTTATTTACTAACCTCTAATCACAGACAGGCAGTCACAATTATTGTGCAGGGGGCAGCGGGCTTTATTTACTAACCTCTAATCACAGACAGGCAGTCACAATTATTGTGCAGGGGGCAGCGGGCTTTATTTACTAACCTCTAATCACAGACAGGCAGTCACAATTATTGTGCCGGGGCAGCTGGCTTTATTTACTAACCTCTAATCACAGACAGGCAGTCACAATTATTGTGCCGGGGCAGCGGGTGTTATTTACTAACCTCTAATCACAGACAGGCAGTCACAATTATTGTGCCGGGGCAGCGGGCTTTATTTACTAACCTCTAATCACAGACAGGCAGTCACAATTATTGTGCCGGGGCAGCGGGCTTTATTTACTAACCTCTAATCACAGACAGGCAGTCACAATTATTGTGCAGGGGGCAGCGGGCTTTATTTACTAACCTCTAATCACAGACAGGCAGTCACAATTATTGTGCAGGGGCAGCGGGCTTTATTTACTAACCTCTAAACACAGACAGGCAGTCACAATTATTGTGCAGGGGGCAGCGGGCTTTATTTACTAACCTCTAAACACAGACAGGCAGTCACAATTATTGTGCAGGGGGCAGCGGGCTTTATTTACTAACCTCTAATCACAGACAGGCAGTCACAATTATTGTGCAGGGGCAGCAGGCTTTATTTACTTACCTCTAATCACAGACAGGCAGTCACAATTATTGTGCCGGGGCAGCAGGCTTTATTTACTAACCTCTAATCACAGACAGGCAGTCACAATTATTGTGCAGGGACAGCAGGCTTTATTTACTAACCTCTAATCACAGACAGGCAGTCACAATTATTGTGCAGGGAGAGCAGGCTTTATTTACTAACCTCTAATCACAGACAGGCAGTCACAATTATTGTGCCGGGGCAGCGGTCTTTATTTACTAACCTCTAATCACAGACAGGCAGTCACAATTATTGTGTCGGGGCAGCGGGCTTTATTTACTAACCTCTAATCACAGACAGGCAGTCACAATTATTGTGCCGGGGGCAGCGGGCTTTATTTACTAACCTCTAAACACAGACAGGCAGTCACAATTATTGTGCCGGGGCAGCGGGCTTTATTTACTAACCTCTAATCACAGACAGGCAGTCACAATTATTGTGCAGGGGCAGCAGGCTTTATTTACTAACCTCTAATCACAGACAGGCAGTTACAATTATTGTGCCGGGGCAGCGGGCTTTATTTACTAACCTCTAATCACAGACAGGCAGTCACAATTATTGTGCCGGGGCAGCGGGCGTTATTTACTAACCTCTAATCACAGACAGGCAGTCACAATTATTGTGCCGGGGCAGCAGGCTTTATTTACTAACCTCTAATCACAGACAGATAGTCACAATTATTGTGCCGGGGCAGCAAGCTTTATTTACTAACCTCTAATCACAGACAGGCAGTCACAATTATTGTGCGTGGGCAGAGGGCTTTATTTACTAACCTCTAATCACGGACAGGCAGTCACAATTATAGTGACGGGGTCAGCAGGCTTAATTTACTAACCTCTAAACACAGACAGGCAGTCACAATTATTGTGCAGGGGGCAGCGGGCTTTATTTACTAACCTCTAATCACAGACAGGCAGTCACAATTATAGTGCCGGAGGTAGCAGGCTTTATTTACTAACCTCTAATCACAGACAGGCAGTCACAATTATTGTGCAGGGGCAGCAGGCTTTATTTACTAACCTCTAATCACAGACAGGCAGTCACAATTATAGTGACGGGGGCAGCAGGCTTAATTTACTAACCTCTAAACACAGACAGGCAGTCACAATTATTGTGCCGGGGGCAGCGGGCTTTATTTACTAACCTCTAATCACAGACAGGCAGTCACAATTATTGTGCTGGGGCAGAGGGCTTTATTTACTAACCTCTAATCACATACAGGCAGTCACAATTATTTTGCCGGGGGCAGCGGGCTTTATTTACTAACCTCTAAACACAGACAGGCAGTCACAATTATTGTGCAGGGGGCAGCGGGCTTTATTTACTAACCTCTAAACACAGACAGGCAGTCACAATTATAGTTCAGGGGGCAGCAGGCTTTATTTACTAACCTCTAAACACAGACAGGCAGTCACAATTATTGTGCAGGGGGCAGCGGGCTTTATTTACTAACCTCTAATCACAGACAGGCAGTCACAATTATTGTGCAGGGGGCAGCGGGCTTTATTTACTAACCTCTAATCACAGACAGGCAGTCACAATTATTGTGCAGGGGCAGCGGGCTTTATTTACTAACCTCTAATCACAGACAGGCAGTCACAATTATTGTGCAGGGGGCAGCGGGCTTTATTTACTAACCTCTAAACACAGACAGGCAGTCACAATTATTGTGCAGGGGGCAGCGGGCTTTATTTACTAACCTCTAATCACAGACAGGCAGTCACAATTATTGTGCCGGGGGCAGCATGCTTTATTTACTAACCTCTAATCACAGACAGGCAGTCACAATTATTGTGCAGGGGGCAGCGGGCTTTATTTACTAACCTCTAAACACAGACAGGCAGTCACAATTATTGTGCAGGGGGCAGCGGGCTTTATTTACTAAACTCTAATCACAGACAGGCAGTCACAATTATTGTGCAGGTGCAGCAGGCTTTATTTACTTACCTCTAATCACAGACAGGCAGTCACAATTATTGTGCCGGGGCAGCAGGCTTTATTTACTAACCTCTAATCACAGACAGGCAGTCACAATTATTGTGCAGGGACAGCAGGCTTTATTTACTAACCTCTAATCACAGACAGGCAGTCACAATTATTGTGCAGGGACAGCAGGCTTTATTTACTAACCTCTAATCACAGACAGGCAGTCACAATTATTGTGCCGGGGCAGCGGTCTTTATTTACTAACCTCTAATCACAGACAGGCAGTCACAATTATTGTGTCGGGGCAGCGGGCTTTATTTACTAACCTCTAATCACAGACAGGCAGTCACAATTATTGTGCCGGGGCAGCGGGCGTTATTTACTAACCTCTAATCACAGACAGGCAGTCACAATTATTGTGCCGGGGCAGCAGGCTTTATTTACTAACCTCTAATCACAGACAGGCAGTCACAATTATTGTGCCGGGGCAGAAGGCTTTATTTACTAACCTCTAATCACAGACAGGCAGTCACAATTATTGTGCGTGGGCAGAGGGCTTTATTTACTAACCTCTAATCACGGACAGGCAGTCACAATTATAGTGACGGGGGCAGCAGGCTTAATTTACTAACCTCTAAACACAGACAGACAGTCACAATTATTGTGCAGGGGGCAGCGGGCTTTATTTACTAACCTCTAATCACAGACAGGCAGTCACAATTATAGTGCCGGAGGTAGCAGGCTTTATTTACTAACCTCTAATCACAGACAGGCAGTCACAATTATAGTGACGGGGGCAGCAGGCTTAATTTACTAACCTCTAAACACAGACAGGCAGTCACAATTATTGTGCCGGGGGCAGCGGGCTTTATTTACTAACCTCTAATCACAGACAGGCAGTCACAATTATTGTGCTGGGGCAGAGGGCTTTATTTACTAACCTCTAATCACATACAGGCAGTCACAATTATTTTGCCGGGGGCAGCAGGCTTTATTTACTAACCTCTAAACCAGTGATTTGCAACCTTTTTTTTGCCTTGGCAGACTTTTTTACATTAAAAAATCCTGTGGCACACCACCATCCCAAATTTTTACAAAAACATAATTTATGCTTACCTGATAAATTTATTTCTCTTGTGATGTATCGAGTCCACGGATTCATCCTTACTTGTGGTATATTCTCCTTCCCTACAGGAAGTGGCAGAGAGAGCACCCACAGCAAAGCTGTCTATATAGCTCCCCCCTTAGCTCCACCCCCCAGTCATTTGACCGAAGGCTAGGAATAAAAAGGAGAAACCATAGGGTGCAGTGGTGACTGAAAGTTTAAAAATAAAAATATATATATGCCTGTCTTAAATAAACAGGGCGGGCCGTGGACTCTATACATCACAAGAGAAATAAATTTATCAGGTAAGCATAAATTATGTTTTCTCTTGTAAGATGTATCGAGTCCACGGATTAATGCTTACTTGTGGGATACCAATACCAAAGCTTTACGACACAGATGAAGGGAGGGACAAGACAGGGACCTTAAACGGAAGGCACCACTGCTTGTAGAACCTTTCTCCCAAAAATAGCCTCCGAAGAAGCAAAAGTATCGAATTTGTAAAATTTGGAAAAAGTATGAAGCGAAGACCAAGTCGCCGCCTTACAAATCTGTTCAACAGAAGCCTCATTTTTAAAAGCCCATGTGGAAGCCACAGATCTAGTAGATGAGCAGAAATTCTATCAGGAGGCTGCTGTCCAGCAGTCGCATAGGCCAAACGGATGATGCTTTTCAGCCAAAAGGAGAGAGAGGTAGCCGTAGCCTTTTGGCCTCTCCGCTTTCCCGAATAAACAACAAACAATGAAGATGTTTGACGAAAATCTTTGGTTGCTTGTAAGTAGAACTTTAAAGCACGAACCACATCAAGATTGTGCAACAGACGTTTCTTCTTTGATGAAGGATTAGGACACAGTGAAGGAACAACAATTTCCTGATTGATATTCTTATTAGAAACAACCTTAGGAAGAAACCCAGGTTTGGTACGCAAAACCACCTTATCTGCATGGAAAATAAGATAAGGTGAATCACACTGTAAAGCAGATAGCTCAGAAACTCTTCGAGCCGAAGAGATAGCAACTAAAAACAAAACTTTCCAAGATAGAAGCTTAATATCTATGGAATGCATAGGTTCAAAAGGAACCCCTTGAAGAACTTTAAGAACTAAGTTTAGGCTCCAAGGCAGAGCAACGGACCGAAATACAGGCTTAATTTTGACCAAAGCCTGACTAAAAGTTTGAACGTCTGGGACATCAGCCAGACGTTTGTGTAGTAGAATAGACAAAGCATTATAAAGGCTTAGTAACTTTGCACAGCTATGTAAATAAACAATTAACCCCTTAATGGCAAAAATTAATTGAAAAAACTATAAACCCAGTAAAAAGGACTTTCAGCACCTTGCCACAGCTCTGCTGTGGCTCCTACCTGCCCTTCAGAACAATTTGTGGGGGAAAAAACTTCTTTAACAGCCCTCAAACAGCAGGAAAACTCAGGAGAAGCAGTGATATGTCTCAGAGGAAAGGAAACTGCGCAACTGAGGCGCGAAAATAGGCCCCTCCCACCTCACTCGATGTTTTGAGGCCTATCAGAGAAACACCAGAGTGTCTCTTAATTAACCATGTGAGTTACAAAACTCAAAACCAAGCCACAATGACCCCTTTAGTCCCTTCAAAAAACGTTATAAATGCATCAATAAACAAAACGTTTTTTCCTAACAGTGTCACCAGTAACAAATGAGCCCTTCAAGCAAGCTGAAATTCCTATTAAAATGTCTGAATACAGCTTACCCTTCCCTCATGGGGATATTGCCAGCCTTTTCTAGAATTAACACAGTCTGTCTAGAAAAATATAGACTGAACATACCTCATATGCAGTTTAGTCTGCAAACTGTCCTCCCAACTGAAGTTTTCCTATACTCTTCAGGCCCTGTGAGAACAGCAGTGGATCTTAGTTACAAAGTGCTAAGATCATCATCCTCCTTGCAGAAATCTTCATCCCTTTTCTGCCAGAGAGTAAATAGTACAAACCAGTACCATTTAAAATAATAAACTTTTGCTTGAGAAATAAAAAACTAACATTATACTCACCACATAGCTCTTTGAACTTCCTAGCAGTTAAGCAGGCAGAGAGAATGACTGGGGGTGGAGCTAAGGGGGGAGCTATATAGACAGCTCTGCTGTGGGTGCTCTCTCTGCCACTTCCTGTATGGAAGGAGAATATCCCACAAGTAAGGATGAATCCGTGGACTCGATACATCTTACAAGAGAAATCACACATTGTAGCCTAATACAGGATATATATATATATATATATATATATATATATATATATATATATATATACACACACACACACTGTACTGTGCTGTCATGCCATGCCTCCTACAAACTATACATGACATATTGACATTCATTCACAAACAATCATAATGATTGCCTGTGAATGAATGTCAATGTCATGGTTGTAAATGATGCCTGATGAGCCTGTCACATACCTCCCAATATTTCAAAATTTGAAAGAGAGACCCCCCTGCACTGTTGTCAGTCTGCCGAGGCACATCTGAGGATCTCTCACGGCACACTGGTTGAAAAAAACTGCTCTAAACACAGACAGGCAGTCACAATTATTGTGCCGGGGGCAGTGGGCTTTTTTTACTAACCTCTAATCACAGATAGGCAGTCACAATTATTGTGCAGGGGGCAGCAGGCTTTATTTACTAACCTCTAATCACATACAGGCTGTCACAATTATTGTGCCGGGGGCAGCGGGCTTTATTTACTAACCTCTAATCACAGATAGGCAGTCACAATTATTGTGCAGGGGGCAGCAGGCTTTATTTACTAACCTCTAATCACATACAGGCTGTCACAATTATTGTGCCGGGGGCAGCGGGCTTTATTTACTAACCTCTAATCATAGACAGGCAGTCACAATTATTTTGCAGGGGGCAGCAGGCTTTATTTACTAACCTCTAATCACAGACAGGCAGTCACAATTATTGTGTCGGGGGCAGAGGGCTTTATTTACTAACCTCTAATCACAGATAGGCAGCCACAATTATTGTGCCGGGGGCAGCAGGCTTTATTTACTAACCTCTAATCACAGACAGGCAGTCACAATTATTGTGCCGGGGGCAGTGGGCTTTATTTACTAACCTCTAATCACAGACAGGCAGTCACAATTATTGTGCTGGGGCAGAGGGCTTTATTTACTAACCTCTAATCACAGACAGGCAGTCACAATTATTGTGCCGGGGTCAGCAGGCTTTATTTACTAACCTCTAATCACAGACAGGCAGTCACAATTATTGTGCTGGGGCAGAGGGCTTTATTTACTAACCTCTAATCACAGACAGGCAGTCACAATTATTGTGCAGGGGCAGCAGGCTTTATTTACGAACCTCTAATCACAGACAGGCAGTCACAATTATTGTGCCGGGGGCAGCAGGCTTTATTTACTAACCTCTAATCACAGACAGGCAGTCACAATTATTGTGCCGGGGGCAGCAGGCTTTATTTTCTTACCTCTAATCACAGACACGCAGTCACAATTATTGTGCAGGGACAGCAGGCTTTATTTACTAACCTCTAATCACAAACAGGCAGTCACAATTATTGTGCCGGAGGCAGCGGGCTTTATTTACTAACCTCTAATCACAGACAGGCAGTCACAATTATTGTGCGGGGGGGGGGCAGCAGGCTTTATTTACTAACCTGTAATCACAGAGAGGCAGTCACAATTATTGTGCCGGGGGCAGCGGACTTTATTTACTAACCTCTAATCACATACAGGCAGCCACAATTATTGTGCCGGGGGCAGCGGGCTTTATTTACTAACCTCTAATCACAGACGGGCAGTCACAATTATTGTGCCGGGGGCAGCGGGCTTTATTTACTAACCTCTAATCACAGACAGGTAGTCACAATTATTGTGCCGGGGCAGCAGGCTTTATTTAATAACCTCTAATCACAGACAGGCAGTCACAATTATTGTGCCGGGGGCAGCGGGCTTTATTTACTAACCTCTAATCACAGACAGGCAGTCACAATTATTGTGCCGGGGGCAGCGGGCTTTATTTACTAACCTCTAATCACAGACAGGTAGTCACAATTATTGTGCCGGGGGCAGCAGGCTTTATTTACTAACCTCTAATCACAGACAGGCAGTCACAATTATATGTGTGACCTCTGATACTCTTAAAAACACATCTGAAAAGTCCCTTATTATTATTATTATTATTATTTATTTATAAAGCGCCAACAGATTAAGCAGCGCTGCCCATGGGTACAAGAATAAAAGTACAACAGAGAAACAATACAATAAAAGACAAAATTTTACTGACAAATACAGGGGGAATTGAGGGCCCTATTCCCTTAGGAACTTGCAATCTAGATACAGGTTACAGCTATATCTAAAGCCAGTAATGTTTAAAAAACATTTTTAGCATTGCTTTTGTTTTTTAAATATTAATATTCCTGTACTGAACAAGCCAATTGTATCCTCTGTATCAGTTGTGCACAAAACTGCATTTCCTGTTTGTTTCACTTTACATTTAACTCTTACGGAACTCTTTAATTTATTTCTATATTTTTATATTAACAGTGTAACTGTTTCTCTCTCATATTCATGTCTCATTGAAGGATGAATCCCCTCCTAGCTCTAATGTTTGCATTTATTTATTTCATTTCATAATAGGAACAGTAAAGTTAAATTTAAACTTTTATGATTCAGTTAGAACAGTAATTATAAACAACTTTCTCATTTGCTCCTATTATCAATTTGTCTTCGATTTCTTGCTATCTTTATTTGAAAAGCAGGAATGTAAAGCTTAAGAGCTGGACCTTTTTTGTTTCAGACCCTGGGTTGCTTTTGCTTATTGGTGGCTAAATGTAGCCACCAATCAGCAAGTGCTCATGGTGCTGAAACTAAAATGGTTCCTAAGCTTTACATTCCTGCTTTTTAAATAAAGATACCAAGAGAATGAATAATAATTGATAATAGTAGTAAATTAGAAAGTTGCTTAACATTGCTGCTCTATCTGAATAATAAAAAAAAAAAGAATTGGGTTTAGTATCCCTTTAAGCATATTTCCAATTTACTTCTATAATCAAATTTGAATTGTTCTTTGGTATTCTTTGTTGAAAAACATACCTAGGTAGTCTCAGTAGCAGAAATGTAGTACTGGGAGCTAGCTACTAATTAGTAGCTGAACTTATGTGCCTCTTGTCATTGGCTCGCCAGACATGTTCACCTAGCTCCCAGTAGTGCATTGCTACTCCTTCAACAAAAGATACCAAGAGAATGAAGCAAATTTGATAACAGAAGTAAATTTTAAAGATGTTTAAAACTTCCACTTATTTAGGAAAACGCACAATTTTATGTGGACTAAGTAAATATTGGCAAAATTGTTTGCTATCCACCATTTTTTATTTCCAATGTAATAGAACAGAGACTTCACATTACTTTATACAGTAAAACCAAAGCGAATGGCACGGACACAAATATTGGTTCTCTTGACCTTATAGTTTGTAGCACAACCTGTAGGGGCAATAGATAAACCAAGCACTTGCCGTAGCTCTCAATAAGATTTCTACACTGGGAGTTTGTCCCACTCTTCTTAAACAAACGGCTCCAGTACTCTTGGGTTTGATGGTTCCTTTTCCCAACTGCGAGTTTCAGCTCTTTCTTCAGATGTTCAGATCTGGACCCATAGAAGACGTCTTCAGAAAGGTCTAATGTCTTCTCATCCATTCCTGGTGCTTTTTAAAGTAAGTTTCTGGGTCCTTATCCTGTTGCAGGACTCATGATCAATGACAAAGGCACAGCTTTCTTACACTGGGCACTTACAGTAGTCCTCTGATCTTATTTTGCCCTACACAGCTTCTAGGTACCCAGTGCCAGGGGCAACAAAGCAAAACATCCCTGAGCCTCCTTCATGTTTCATGGTGGGATGGTCTTCTTGAAAACTTTTTTTTTCTTCTGTAAACATAAAAGTGTTGTGATTTGCCAAAAAGCTCTACTTCTGTTTTGTCTGTCCAGCATGCGTTCTGGCAAACTCCTGTCTGTTTTTTTGCATTATTCTCTAAAAATGCAAAGGTACCAATACTATAAAATACAAGGGTACAATACTATAAAATGCAAGGTTACCAATACTATCTAATGCAAGGGTCCCATTACTACAAAATACAAGGGTAGCAATACTACAAAATGCAAGGGTAAAATACTATGAAATACAAGGGTACCAATACTATGAAATACAAGGGTACCAATACTATGAAATACAAGGGTACCAATACTACAAAATGCAAGGTTACCAATACTACAAAATGCAAGGTTACCAATACTATCTAATGCAAGGGTCCCATTACTACAAAATGCAAGGGTAAAATACTATGAAATACAAGGGTAAAATACTATGAAATACAAGGGTACCAATACTATAAAATACAAGGGTACCAATACTACAAAATGCAAGGTTACCAATACTATATAATGCAAGGGTACAATACTATAAAATACAAGGGTACCTATACTAAATAATGCAAGGGTACCAATACTATGAAATACATGGGTACCAATACTATAAAATACAAGGGTACAATACTATAAAATGCAAGGGTACCAATACTACAATATGCAAGGTTACCAATACTATAAAATGCAAGGGTACCAATAATATAAAATACAAAGGTGCCAATACTAAATAATTCAAGGGCACTAATTCAATGAAATATAAGTGTACTAATACTATGAAATACAAGGGTACCTATACTAAATAATGCAAGGGTACCAATACTATGAAATACAAAGGTACCAATACAATGTAATGCAAAGGTACCAATACTATAAAATACATGAGTACCAATACTAAAAAATGCAAGGGTACCAATACTATGAAATACAAGGGTGCCAATAATAAATAATGCAAGTGTACTAATACTATGAAATACAAAGGTACCAATACTATATAATTCTAGGGTACCAATACTATAAAGTGCTAGGATAACAATATTATAAAGTGCAAGGTTACCAATACTATAAAATGCAAGGGTTCCAATACTACAAAATGCAAGGGTACCAATACTATATAATGCAAGGGTACCAGTACTACAAAAATACAAGCGTACCAATACTACAAAATGCAAGGGTAAAATACTATGAAATACAAGGGTACCAATACTATAAAATACAAGGGTACCAATACTACAAAATGCAAGGTTACCAATACTATATAACGCAAGAGTATCAATACTATAAAATACAAGGGTACCTATACTAAATAATTCCTTGATCTCCAAGAACCAAATTCACGAGAGAAACTATTTATCCACAACATAATACTGTACTACATTCTAGAAAGATAATATTGAAGAATTGGCTGGGGGCACAACCCCCAACACTTACTCAGCTCAAACATGAGATTCACCAGCAGTTACTATTCGGGCAGGCAGATGCACTGGGCGATCTTCAGGGTAGAACAGAAAAGTTCATAAAAAATGGAAACCCTACATACTCAGCCTGGACAAAGCTCAACAGAGTCTGATAATATACACAATTAAAAATTCAGACTATATCCTCAAAGCCCAATGTGTTTATTTGCTCTATCTCTTTCACAATGAAAGTCTTCTGTCAGGCTCTAACAACTAAATTTATCCATCTGTATGAGGTGTGATTAGATTGTGAAGTGTGATAAATAAAATGTTATACATTGCTGCAAACACTGGTACCATATGGTGCAAGTCATGAGGCACTAGTAATGCTATGCAAGAAAACAATACCAAGAAATACAAAGTAAATTTAATAACAGAACATTGAAAAAATATAAAAAAAAAAAAAAAAAAACTAAATGAAATGTTTTTTCTGAACAATGAAAGTTTAATTTTGACTTTAAAGTGATAGTAAAGTTAAAAAAGAGAAAACGGCTGCACTCGACAGTCTTGGTAAGTTAAAAATTTAATTAGACAGATAAAAGTCAGGTACATATAGGCAACATTAGCTAGCATTCTAGTAAAGTTAACACTTATAGAAAACGGAATTCAATTAATCATGTACATTTATACAGAGTTTCATTCATGACCTGGCTATAAAAATCACTTTTATACTATTTAATATATATTTTTATTTGTGTTACAATACACTGCTGAGGCAGCCCTCGTTGGTTATGTATTTTTTATAAAAGTGACGTTGTCCAATCAGAACGCTAGCCATTTGAGACTCGAATGAAAAAAACATTGACCTTCTGCACATGAGTAATGTTCCAAAGGATACCAATGGATTCTTTACTTTATATTGGGGGAATATACCTTGTGCATGTGCACTATCATTACTCTTACAAACGCGCATTGCAGCTGACGTAGTGAGCAGGTGGGACCGCCCTTTGCATAACAAACATTTCAAACAGGAAGGGAAACGGAGGGCGGAGGAAGCAAAATCAATCAAGAAAAATATAAGTAAATGTAATATACACTGTGCTTATGATTTTGCAAAAAATAACGTAGCGGTTTGAATGTATATAATAAGTATTTCATTATAAGAAGTTAGAAAAGTGTTAACTTTACTATCACTTTAATGTCCTTATAGGTAACAATTTTATACACAGTTGGCCAGAGTGTTTATATTTTTGTCCTGCAACAGACAAAGCACCACTTATTAGCACTCCACTTTGTAATACCAGTGCACGATAATGTACGCTGATATTACAAGTAGCTCACGTTTGCATTGCTAGGAAGCATTGCACATAAGACCACGCTTCCATAGGCTCCTATGGAAGCCTCGTTCTGATGCCGCCAGAGACGGTATCAGAACCTCACGCAGGAAAGGGGGTAAGGGGCACAGCGATGGGCAGCATTTTAAACAAATATATATGTATATGAATATATACATATAACAGTGGATAAAAAAAAGTCTACACGCCCCTGTTAAAATGTCATGTTTCTGTGATGTAAAAAAATGACAAAGAACATAATTTATGTAAGAACTTACCTGATAAATTCATTTCTTTCATATTGGCAAGAGTCCATGAGCTAGTGACATA
Source organism: Bombina bombina (assembly GCF_027579735.1). Taxonomy (NCBI): domain Eukaryota; kingdom Metazoa; phylum Chordata; class Amphibia; order Anura; family Bombinatoridae; genus Bombina; species Bombina bombina. The sequence continues at coordinate 1,219,358,121 of NC_069502.1, forward strand.
TGGGATATACAATCCTACCAGGAGGGGCAAAGTTTCCCAAACCTCAAAATGCCTATAAATACACCCCTCACCACACCCACAATTCAGTTTAACGAATAGCCAAGCAGTGGGGTGATAAAGAAAGGAGTAGAAAGCATCAACAAAGGAAATTTGGAAATAATTGTGCTTTATACAAAAAATCATAACCACCATAAAAAGGGTGGGCCTCATGGACTCTTGCCAATATGAAAGAAATGAATTTATCAGGTAAGTTCTTACATAAATTATGTTTTCTTTCATGTAATTGGCAAGAGTCCATGAGCTAGTGACATATGGGATATCAATACCCAAGATGTGGAGTCTTCCACTCAAGAGTCACTAGAGAGGGAGGGAATAAAACAAAAAACAGCCATATTCCGCTGAGAAAATAATCCACAACCCAAAAATAAGTTATTTTCACTTTTGAAAGAAAAAAACTTAAATCAAAAAGCAGAAGAATCAAACTGAAACAGCTGCCTGAAGAACTTTTCTACCAAAAACTGCTTCCGAAGAAGCAAATACATAAAAATGGTAGAATTTAGTAAATGTATGCAAAGAGGACCAAGTGGCTGCTTTGCAAATCTGATCAACTGAAGCTTCATTCTTAAAAGCCCATGAAGTAGAGACTGATCTAGTAGAATGAGCTGTAATTCTCTGAGGCGGGGCCTGACCCGACTCCAAATAAGCTTGATGAACCAAAAGTTTCAACCAAGAAGCCAAGGAAATAGCAGAAGCTTTCTGACCTTTCCTAGGACCAGAAAAAAAAAACAAATAGACTAGAAGTCTTCCTGAAATTTTTAGTAGCTTCCACATAATATTTCAACACATCCAAAGAATGTAAGGATTTCTCCAAAGAATTCTTAGGATTAGGAAATAAAGAAGGGACAACAATTTCTCTACTAATATTGTTAGAATTCACAACCTTAGGTAAAAATTGAAAAGAAGTCCGCAAAACTGCCTTATCCTGATGAAAAATCAGAAAAGGAGACTCACAAGAAAGAGCAGATAGCTCAGAAACTCTTCTAGCAGAAGAGATAGCCAAAAGGAACAACACTTTCCAAGAAAGTAGTTTAATGTCCAAAGAATGCATAGGTTCAAATGGAGGAGCCTGTAAAGCCCTCAGAACCAAATTAAGACTCCAAGGAGGAGAAATTGACTTAATGACAGGCTTAATACGAACTAAAGCCTGTACAAAACAGTGTATATCAGGAAGTATAGCAATTTTTCTGTGAAATAAAACTGAAAGAGCAGAGATTTGTCCTTTCAAGGAACTTGCAGACAAACCCTTATCCAAACCATCCTGAAGAAACTGCAAAATTCTAGGAATTCTAAAAGAATGCCAGGAGAAATTATGAGAAGAACACCAATAAATGTAAGTCTTCCAAACTCTTGTAACAGTAAAAGCTTGTAACATAGTATTAATCACTGAATCAGAGAAACCTCTATGACTTAGAACTAAGCGTTCAATTTCCATACCTTCAAATTTAATGATTTGAGATCCTGATGGAAAAACGGACCTTGAGATAGTAGGTCCGGCCGTAACCGAAGTGGCCAAGGCGGGCAACTGGACATCTGAACCAGATCCGCATACCAAAACCTGTGTGGCCATGCTGGAGCCACCAGCAACACAAAAGACTGTTCCATGATGATTTTGGAAATCACTCTTGGAAGAAGAACTAGAGGCGGGAAGATGTAAACAGGTTGATAACACCAAGGAAGTGTCAGCGCATCCACTGCTTCCGCCTGAACATCCCTGGACCTGGACAGGTATCTGGGAAGTGTCTTGTTTAGATGAGAGGCCATGAGATCTATCTCTGGAAGACCCCACATCTGAACAATCTGAGAAAACACATCTGGATGGAGAGACCACTCCCCTGGATGTAAAGTCTGGCGGCTGAGATAATCCGCCTCCCAATTGTCTACACCTGGGATATGCACCGCATAGATTAGACAGGAGCTGGATTCCGCCCAAGCAAGTATCCAAGATACTTCTTTCATAGCTTGGGGACTGTGAGTCCCACCCTGATGATTGACATAAGCCACAGTTGTGATATTGTCTGTCTGAAAACAAATGAATGGTTCTCTCTTTAGTAGAGGCCAGAACTGAAGAGCCCTGAGAATTGCACGGAGTGCTAAAATATTTATTGGTAATCTCGCCTCTTGAGATTTCCAAACCCCTTGTGCTGTCAGAGACCCCCAAACAGCTCCCCAACCTGAAAGACTCGCATCTGTTGTGATCACAGTCCAGGTTGGGCGAACAAAAGAAGCCCCTTGAACCAAACGATGGTGATCCATCCACCATGTCAGAGAGTGTCGTACATTGGGATTCAAGGATATTAATTGTGATATCTTTGTATAATCCCTGCACCATTGATTCAGCATACAAAGCTGTAGAGGTCTCATGTGAAAATGAGCAAAGGGGATTGCGTCCGATGCTGCAGTCATGAGACCTAAAACGTCCATGCACATAGCCACTGAAGGGAATGACTGAGACTGAAGGAGCCGACATGCTGCGACAAATCTTAAACGTCTCTTGTCTGTTAGAGACAGAGTCATGGACACTGAATCTATCTGGAAGCCTAAAAAGGTGACCCTTGTCTGAGGAATCAAGAAACTTTTTGGTAAATTGATCCTCCAACCATGTTTCCGAAGAAACAACACTAGTTGATTTGTGTGAGATTCTGCAGTATGTAAAGACTGAGCTAGTACCAAGATATCGTCCAAATAAGGAAACACTGCAATACCCTGTTCTCTGATTACAGATAATAGGGCACCCAGAACCTTTGAAAAGATTATTGGAGCTGTTGCTAGGGCAAATGGAAGAGCAACAAATTGGTAATGCTTGTCTAGAAAAGAGAATCTCAGAAACTGAAAGTGTTCTGGATGAATCGGAATATGAAGGTATGCATCCTGCAAGTCTATTGTGGACATATAATGTCCTTGCTGAACAAAAGGCAGAATAGTCCTTATAGTCACCATCTTGAAAGTTGGTACTCTTACATAACGATTCAAAATTTTCAGATCCAGAACTGGTCTGAACAAATTTTCTTTCTTTGGTACAATGAATAGGTTCGAATAAAACCCCAAACCTTGTTCCTGAGGAGGAACTGGCATGATCACCCCTGAAGACTCCAGGTCTGAAACACACTTCAGAAAAGCCTGAGCTTTTACTGGATTTACAGGAATGTGTGAGAGAAAAAATCTTCTCACAGGAGGTCTTACTTTGAATCCTATTTGATACCCTTGAGAGACAATGCTCTGAATCCAATGATTTTGGACAGATTTTATCCAAAAATCCTTGAAAAACCTTAATTTGCCCCCTACCAGCTGAGCTGGAATGAGGGCCGCACCTTCATGCGGACTTAGGGGCGGACTTTGGTTTCCTAAATGGCTTGGATTTATTCCAATTTGAGGAAGGCTTCCAACTGGAAGCAGATTCCTTGGGAGGAGGATTGAGTTTTTGTTCCTTATTCTGACGAAAGGAACGAAAATGGTTAGAAGCCTTAGATTTACCCTTAGGTTTTTTATCCTGAGGCAAAAAAACTCCTTTTCCTCCAGTGATAGTTGAAATAATAGAATCCAACTGAGAACCAAATAAATTATTACCTTGGAAAGAAAGAGATAGTAATCTAGATTTAGATGTCATATCAGCATTCCAAGATTTAAGCCACAAAGCTCTTCTAGCTAATACAGCTAAAGACATGGATCTAACATCAATTTTGATAATATCAAAAATGGCATCACAAATAAAATGATTAGCATGTTGTAGTAGGCGAACAATGCTAGATATGTCAGAATCCAATTCTCTATAGATTTTGCTGGTAAAGGATACAATCTCTTAAACCTTGAAGAAGGAATAAAGGAAGTACCTGGCTTATTCCATTCCCTAGAAATCATATCAGAAATAGCCTCAGGAATGGGAAAAAGCACTGGAGAAACCACAGGAGGTTTAAAAACAGCATTTAAACGTTTATTAGACTGAACGTCAATAGGACTGGTTACCTCAATATCCAAAGTAATTAACACTTCTTTTAATAAAGAACGCATATACTCTATTTTAAATAAATAAGTAGATTTGTCAGTGTCAATATCTGAGGAAGGATCTTCTGAATCACATATATTCTCATCAGAAGAGGATGAATTATTATGTTGTTGGTCATTTGAAATTTCATCAGCTAAATGAGAAGTTTTAAAAGACCTTTTACGTTTATTAGAAGGTGGAAATGCAGACAAAGCCTTCTGGATAGAATCAGAAACAAACTCTTTAAAATTTACAGGTATATTATGTACATTAGAAGTTGAAGGCACTGCAACTGGCAATGTACTATTACTGATGGAAACACTATCTGCATGTAAAAGTTTATCATGACAACTATTACAAATGACATTCGGTGGAATAATTTCTACACTTTTACAACAAATGCACTTAGCTTTTGTAGAACCCATGTCAGGCAGCAATGTTCCAGCAGAAACTTCAGAGACAGGATCAGATTGGGACATCTTGCTCAATGTAAGAGAAAAAACAACATATAAAGCAAAATTATCTATTTCCTTAAATGACAGTTTCAGGAATGGGAAAAAATGCAAATGCATAGGCCTCTTGATAGAAAAGAAAGCAGGAGGCAAACATCAATGGGGTATTGAAATAATGAAGAAAAATTGGCGCCAAGTATGACACACAACGTAGCGTAAACTTTTTTGGTGCCAAAAATGACCGGAAATGACACACTTGCGTCACTAATGATGCCGCCGTGTGAAAGGTCTCGACGTCACGTATGACGCCGGAAATGACGAAGTTGCGTCAAAAACGTAATTTCCCACGCCAAAAAGTTTGCGCCAAAAATGACGCAATAAAGTCTAACATTTGACGCACCCGCGGGCCTAATACCCGCAAATGCCAAAGTAGTCAAATTGAATAAAGACTAAACCCCAGGTAAGAAACAAATTTCTTAAAGTGTTTATATTCCCAAATATGAAACTGACCGTCTGCAGAAGGAAATACATGAACCTGACTCATGGCAAATATAAGTACAATACATATATTTAGAACTTTATATAATTTGCATAAAGTGCCAAACCATAGCTGAGAGTGTCTTAAGTAAATGAAAACATACTTATCAAAAGACACCCATCCACATATAGCAGATAGCCAAACCAGTACTAAAACAGTTCTCTAGTAGAGGTAATGGTAAATTTGAGAGTATATCGTCGATCTGAAAAGGGAGGTAGGAGATGAATCTCTACGACCGATAACAGAGAACCCATGAAAAAGACCCCCGTTAGGAAATCATCGTATTCAATAGGTGATACTCCCTTCACGTCCCTCTGACATTCGCTGTACTCTGAGAGGAATCGGGCTTCAACAATGCTGAGAAGCGCATATCAACGTAGAAATCTTAGCACAAACTTACTTCACCACCTCCATAGGAGGCAAAGTTTGTAAAACTGAATTGTGGGTGTGGTGAGGGGTGTATTTATAGGCATTTTGAGGTTTGGGAAACTTTGCCCCTCCTGGTAGGATTGTATATCCCATACGTCACTAGCTCATTGACACTTGCCAATTACATGAAAGAAAGAAATAATTTCAGAACTGTTTCCACCTTTAATGTGAACTATAAACTGTACAACTCAATTGAAAAACAAAACTGAAATCTTTTAGGTAAAGGGAAATAAAAATAAAAAACTAAAATAATATGGTTGCATAAGTGTGAACACCCTTTTATAACTGGGGATGTAGCTGTGTTCAGAATTAAGCAATCACATTCAAAATCATGTTAAATAGGAGTCAGTACACACCTGTCATCATTTAAAGTGCCTGTGATTAACCCCAAATAAAGTTCAGCTGCTCTAGTTGGTCTTTCCTGACATTTTGCTAGTCGCATCCTACAGCAAAAGCCATGGTCCGCAGAGAGCGTCTAAAGCATCAGAGGGATCTCATTGTTAAAAGGTATCAGTCAGGAGAAGGGTACAAAATAATGTCCAAGGCATTAGATATACCATGGAACTCAGTGAAGACAGTCATCATCAAGTGAAGAATATATGGTGCAACAGTGACATTATCAAGAACTGGATGTTCCTCCAAAATTGTTGAAAAGACGAGAAGAAAACTGGTCTGGGAGGCTGCCAAGAGGCCTACAGCAACATTAAAGGAGCTGCAGGAATATCTGGCAAGTACTGGCTGTGTGGTACATGTGACAACAATCGCACGTATTCTTTATTTGTCTGGGCTATGGGGTAGAGTGGCAAGACGGAAGCCTTTTCTTACAAAAAAAAAAACATCCAAGCCCGGCTAAATTTTGCAAAAACACACCCAAAGTTTCCCAAAAGCAAAAGGTGTTCTGGTCTGATGAAACCAAAGTTGAACCTTTTGGCCATAATTCCAAAAGATATGTTTGGCACAAAAACAACACTGCATATCACCAAAAGAACACCATACCCACAGTGAAGCATGGTGGTGTCAGCATCATGCTTTGGGGCTGTTTTTCTATAGCTGGAACTGGGGCCTTAGTCAAGGTAGAGGGAATAATGAACAGTTCCAAATACCAGACAATATTGGCACAAAACCTTCAGGCTTCTGCTAGAAAGCTGAACATGAAGAGGAACTTCATCTTTCAGCATGACAACGACCCAAAGCATACATCCAAATCAACAAAGGAATGGCTTCACCAGATTAAAGTTTTGGGATGGCCCAGCCAGACCCCCAGACCTGAATCCAATTCAAAATCTGTGGGGTGATCTGAAGAGGGCTGTGCACAGGAGATGCCCTCGCATTCTGACAGATTTAGAGTCTTTTTGCAAAGAAGAGTGGGCAAATCTTGCCAAGTCAAAATGTGCCATGCTGATAGACTCATACCCAAAAAGACTGAGTGCTGTAATAAAATCAAAAGGTGCCTCAATAAAGTATTAGTTTAAGGGTTTGCACACTTATACAACCATATTATTTTAGTTTTTTATTTCCCTTTACCTAAAAGATTTCAGTTTGGTTTTCAGTTGTACAGTTTATAGGTCACATTAAAGGGGGAAAAAGTTCTGAAATGATTTATCTTTGTCTCATTTTTTTACATCACAGAAACCTGACATTTTAACAGGGATGTCTAGACTTTTTATATCCAGTATATTTGTGTTAATATGTGTATATACAGATATATGTATGTATTAATATGTGTATATACAGATATATTTATGTGTTACTATGTGTATATACATATATATTTATGTATTAATATGTGTATATACAGATATATTTATGTGTTAGTATGTGTATATAAATATATATTTATGTGTTAATATGTGTATATACATATATATTTATGTGTTAGTATGTGTATATACATATATATGTATGTGTTAATATGTGTATATACATATATATATTTATGTGTTATTATGTTTATATACATATATATTTATTTATGTTATTATGTGTATATACATATATATTTATGTGTTAGTGTGTGTATATACAGATATATTTATGTGTTAATATGTGTATATACATATATATTTATGTGTTAATATGTGTATATAAATATATATTTATGTGTTAATATGTGTATATAAATATATATTTATGTGTTAATATGTGTATATACATATATATTTATGTGTTAATATGTATACATACACACATACATGCATAAATACACACACAGTCACATACATACATACAAACATACACATACATGCATAAATACACACACAGTCACATACATACATACATACACACACACACACACATACATGCATAAATACACACACAGTCACAGGCATACACATGCATAAATACACACACAGTCACATACACACACTTACACACACACACACACATGCATAAATACACACACAGTCACATACATACATACATACATACACACACACATACATGCATAAATACACACACAGTCACATACACACACACACACACACACATATATGCATAAATACACACACAGTCACATACATACATACAAACATACACACACAAACACACACACATACATGCATAAATACACACACAGTCACATACATACATACATACACACATACTCACACACATGCATAAATACACACACAGTCACATACATACATACAAACATACACACACATACATGCATAAATACACACACAGTCACATACATACATACACACATACACACACACATGCATAAATACACACACAGTCACATACATACATACAAACATACACACACACACACATACATGCATAAATACACACACAGTCACATACATACATACACACATACACACACACATGCATAAATACACACACAGTCACATACATACATGTCCCAAAGAAATCAGCTCTTTCACCTGAAAAGAAAAATACAAACACCCCCCAACAGTAAAACCCACCACCCACCCAACCAACCCCCCCAAATAAAAAGCCTATCTAAAAAACCTAAGCTCCTCATTGCCCTGAAAAGGGCATTTGTATGGGCATTGCCCTTAAAAGGGCCTTTAGCTCTTTTACATGCCCAGACCCTACTCTAACAATAAAACCCACCCAAAAAAACCTTAAATAAACCTAACACTAACCCCCGACGATCCACTTACAGTTATTGAAGTCCAGACATCCATCTTCATCCAGCCGGTGAAGTCATCATCCAGGCGGCCTCTTCTATCTTCATCCATCCGGCGCGGAGCACAGTAACGGTCGCCGCCGTAAACTGGAACTTGAATGCAAGTGACATCATCCAAGATGGCGTCCCTTGCATTCCTATTGGCTGAATGGTTCCAATCAGCCAATAGGATTAGAGACGCTAAAATCCTATTGGCTGTTCCAATCAGCCAATAGGATCTGAGCAGCTCTCATCCTATTGGCTGTTCCAATCAGCCAATAGAATTGAGCTCTCATCCTATTGGCTGATTGGAACAGCCAATAGGATGAAAGCTAGTCAAATCCTATTCGCTGATTGGAACAGCCAATAGGATTTTAGCAGCTCTAATCCTATTGGCTGCTTGGAACCTTTCAGCCAATAGGAATGCAAGGGACGCCATCTTGGATGACGTCACTTGCATTCAAGTTCCAGTTTACGGCGGCGACCGTATTGAAGAGGAGCTCTACGCTGGATGTCTTCAGGATGGACCCGCTCCGCGCCGGATGGATGAAGATAGAAGAGGCCGTCTGGATGATGACTTCGCCGGCTGGATGAAGATGGATGTCCGGACTTCGATAACTGTAAGTGGATCGTCGGGGGTTAGTGTTAGGTTTATTTAAGGGTTTTTTGGGTGGGTTTTATTTTTAGAGTAGGGTCTGGGCATGAAAAAGAGCTACATGCCCTTTTAAGGGCAATGCCCATACAAATGCCCTTTTCAGGGCAATGGGGAGCTTAGGTTTTTTAGATAGGCTTTTTATTTGGGGGGTTTGGTTGGTTGGGTGGTGGGTTTTACTGTTGGGGGGTGTTTGTATTTTTCTTTTCAGGTAAAAGAGCTGATTTCTTTGGGGCAATGCCCCGCAAAAGGCCCTTTTAAGGGCCATTGGTAGTTTATTTTAGGCTAGGGGGGTTTATTTTTGGGGGGCTTTTTTATTTTGGTAGGGCTATTAGATTAGGTGTAATTCATTTTTATTTTTGATACTGTGTTTTTTTTTTTCTTCGTAATTTAGTGTTTTTTATTTTTTGTAACTTAGCATTTATTTTTTTTGTAATTTAGGAATTTTTAATAGTAGATTTAAATAATTTGAGTAGGGTTAGTTTTTTTTAATATGTAATATAGTTAATTTAATTGCTAGTTTAAAGTAATTTTAGTATAATAGTTAGGGTAGGTTAATTAATAGTTTAATATAGTTTATTTTAATTCTAAATGTAAGTTTTAATTTATTATAAGATAGGAATGTAAAGTTAGCGGGTTGTTAGGTTTAGGGGTTAATAGCTTAATTTAGTTTATGGCGATGTGGGGAGCTGGCGCTTTAGGGGTTAATACGTTTATTTAGTTGCAGCAGGGTCCGGGAGCAGCAGAATAGGGGTTAATAACTTTATTTAGTTGTGGTGGGGTCCGGGAGCGGCGGAATAGGGGTTAATACAATTATTTAGTTGCAGTGGGGTCCAGGAGTGGCGGAATAGGGGTTAATACATTTATTTCGTTGTGGCGGGGTCCGGGACCGGCGGCATAGGGGTTAAACATTTTAATATAGTGGCGGCGTTTAGTGACAGGGTATAAATAAAGTTGGTAAAAAGCCGAATAGCAGCGAGATCGATGACTGTTAGTTAACAACTGTCCGATGCTCATCGCCCCGTACTATTATAAACATGGAGATCGTATTCAGGTCCGCGGCTGCGATATTAGGCAATGTTAGGCGAGCGTATTGGTGCCGCGAATGAAGCATAGTTGAGGCTTTGATAAATATCCCCCTAGGCATCTAGTCCACTGCTTTGTATGTTTTGCTGGTTAAATGTAGTCCCTTTGGCTAATTTAATGTGTCCCACATCCATATTGCCCATAAGTTCAGAATTCATTGTCTACCTTTTTAAATGATGGTTCATTCCTTCATTTGTCATAATGATGCCTCCACTGAATAACCTAGCAAACCATAGACACATTTACACATATTCATTTGTTTTATCATCCATCCTATACTTCACAATAGTCAAATCTTGCTAATGGCTGTTAATAACCAAAGAGTTTTTACTCTACACCTTATATGACAGTTTCAGAAATTACATTTTGGGGAGAAAACACTTTACTTGCAGAGTTTAGTGTAGGGACTTGGAAGCTGGGAACTCAATCAGGGAGACCTGTGAGAGGATTCACAAGTGATCCATCAATGGAATCATGGTGGGTGTCGCTGGAGTCATGTGGGGGGCACCTCTAGAAGGGAAGGGATAACAGCAAAGAGGGTATAACCCTCCTCCTTAGCCCAACACTCATAACAGGGGAACAACCAAAAGATTGGAGTTTTTTCCGATGACCGTCAGTCCCCATAGAACTGAAAAAGATCCCACTGGAGCCAGCATGAGAAGAAACCTGATTAGTTCTCACTAACGCATTCATTTCTGCATATTCAGAGCACAAATCTGTATATTTTAATGGCTTCTCATTCAGGTAGATTACAAGTTTTGCTCTATAGAGGGTATTTAACAAACGCAACAAAAGTTGCGTTATTTCACCCCCCCCATAGCGCTGCCATTACGAGTTTTAGAAAAGCCGGCTTGTGCGTGCCATATGGTTGCGTTGAGCTCCATACCGCAAAAAATACAAGTGCTGCTTTGACGTGCTCGTGCACCCTTTCCCCATAGACATTAATGGGGAGAGCGTGTTAGAAAAAAAAAAAAACACCTGCGATTGCGGAATGAAAAGCTCCGTAACGCAACCCCATTGATGTCTATGGGGGAAAAAAAGTTATGTTTAAACCTAACATAAACCCCACGTCTAAACACCCCTAATTTGCTGCCCCTGACATCGCCAACACCTACATAATGTTATTAACTCCTAATCTGCCACTCCCGATATCGCCGCCACTGAAATAAATCCCGATATCGCCACCACTATACTAAAGTTATTAACCCCTAATCTGCTGCCCCCAACATCGCCAACACCTACATAATGTTATTAACCCCTAATCTGCTGCTCCCGATATCGCCGCCACCAAAATAAATGTATTAACCCCTAATCTGCCGCTCCCGATATCGCCGCCACTATACAAAAGTTATTAACCCCTATTCCCCTGCACCCCAACATCGCCCACACTATAATAAAGATATTAACCCCTATTCCGCCGCCACTAAATAAAGTTATTAACCCCTAAACCTCTGGCCTCCCACATCACTACCACTAAATAAACCTATTAACCCCTAAACCGCCAGCCCCCACATCGCAACACAACCTAAATTAAACTATTAACCCCTAACCATAACCCTTAACCTAACCCTAAACCTAACACCCACTAACTTTAACAAAATTAAAATAGAGCTAAATTAAAGTTACAATTATTAACTAAATAATACCTAATTGAAAATAAGTATGAATTTATTTTCAATTAGGTATTATTTAGTTAATAATTGTTAGGAAATAAAACCTAAGCTAGCTACAATATAACTAATTGTTTTATTGGTTTTTATTTCACAGGTAATTTTGTATTTATTTTAACTAGGCAGACTACTGAGTAAATAGTTATTAACTATTTACTAGCTACCTAGTTAAATTAAATACATACTTACCTGTGAAATAAAACCTAAGCTGCCTTACACTAAAACCTAACATTACAAAAATAAATGCCTTTTCAGGGCAATGGGTAGATTAGGTTTTACTTTTTTTCTTTTTTTTTTACTATTTTTATTTTGTAGGTTTGGGGGGTGGGGGTTTGTATACTGTTAGGGGGGTTTGTTTTCCTTTTGTAGGAAAAGAGCTGATATCTTTAGGGCAATGCCCTACAAAAGGCCCTTTTAAGATTAGTGGTTTTTATTTTGGGGTGTTTTTTTTTTGTTTTGTTTTTTAAACAGGGTATTAGAATAGAAATATTTAATATTTTGGATAAAAAAAAAATTTTTTTGTAATGGTAGGTTTTTTTATTTTTGTAATGTTAGGTTTTAGTGTAAGGCAGCTTAGGTTTTATGTCACAGGTAAGTTTGTATTTATTTTAACTAGGTAGTTATTAAATAGTTAATAACTATTTAATAACTATTCTACCTAGTTAAAATAAATACAAAGTTGCCTGTAAAATAAAAATAAACCCTAAGCTAGCTACAATATAACTACTAGTTATATTGTAGCAAGCTTAAGTTTTATTTCACAGGTAAGTATGAATTTAGTTTAAACAGGTTGATTTAGTTAATAATGGTAACTTTAATTTAGCTCTATTTTAATTAGGTTAAAGTTAGGGGGTGTTAGGTTTAGGGTTAGGGTTAGGGTTAGGTTTAGAGTTAGGGTTACGGTTAGGGTTAGGTTTAGGGTTAGGTTTATGGGTTAATAGTTTAATTTAGGTTGTTGCGATGTGGGGGCTGGCGGTTTAGGGGTTAATTTATTTTATTATTATTATTATTATACTTTATTTATGAAGCGCCATCATATTCCGCAGTGCTGTCCATGGATACAATTCATTTAAATAAAACAATACAAGACTTGTAAGATACAGGACAAAATTTACAAACACATACAGGAGGGATTGAGGGCCCTATTCCCGTGGGAACTTACAATCTAGAAGGGTAGGAGGTTGGGAAACAGGAAGTGAGGACTGCAAGATTGAGAAGGATGTTAATACAGAGTTAGATGAGGGAAATATTAGGTAAGTGAAATTAATTTATTATTGAGTTGGGTGGTAGGCTTCTCTGAACAGAAAAGTCTTCAGGGAGCATTTAAAGGAAGAAAGATTAGGGCAAAGCCTGACAGCACGAGGGAGAGTGTTCCAGAGGGTAGGTGCTGCACGACAGAAGTCCTGCAGTCTAGCATGAGAGGAGGTGATAGTTGCGGATGCAAGGAGCAGGTCATTGTTGGATCTTAGTGGACGGGCTGGAGTATACTTGTGTATTAGAGAGGATAGGTAGAGGTGAGCGGTGTTGGTGAGCGCTTTGTATGTAAGGGTGAGAATTTTGAATTTAATTCTGCTGTGAATGGGGAGCCAATGAAGGGACTCACAGAGAGGTGCAGCAGATACAGTTCGACAGGAAAGGTGGATCAGCCTGGCAGAGGCATTTAGGATGGATTGAAGGGGGGAGAGGCGGGAAAGAGGAAGGCCAGCGAGTAGGTTGTTGCAGTAGTCAAGTCGGGAGATAACAAGGGAGTGGATTATTTGCTTTGTTGTGTCAGCGCTCAGAAAAGGGCGAATTTTAGAAATATTGCGTAGATGATTGCGGCAGGATGTAGGAAGCAATTGGATATGGGGGATGAAGGATAAGTTTGAGTCAAGTGTGACTCCGAGGCAGCGGACTTGGGGCGATGGGAAAATGGTGATGCCGTCAACAGGGATAGAGAAGTCAGAAGTCGGCGTAGAGCTTGAGGGGGGGATAAGAAGGAGCTCAGTCTTGGACATGTTAATATTTAGGTGGTGAGAGGCCATCCAGGAAGAAATACCAGATAAGCAGTTGCTGACATGAGAGAGGACAGAGGGAGAGAGAGCAGGGGTGGAAAGGTAGATCTGGGTGTCATCAGCATAGAGGTGATATTTGAAACCATAACTATTGATAAGTTTACCTAGCGAAGAAGTATAGATGGAGAAGAGTAGAGGACCCAGAACAGATCCTTGAGGTACTCCAACAGACAGAGGCATAGGAGAGGAGTCGTCGCCGGCAAGTGACATAGAGAAAGACCTGTGAGAAAGATAGGAGTGAATCCAGGAAAGAGCAGTGTCACAGAGGCCAAAAGAGCTAAGGGTCTGTAGGAGGAGGGGGTGGTCAACTGTGTCGAAGGCAGCTGAGAGGTCAAGTAAGATGGGTTAATAGGTTTACTTAGTGGTAGTGATGTAGGAGGCCAGAGGTTTAGGGGTTAATAACTTTATTTAGTGGCGGCGATGTTGGGGAGCACCGGAATAGGGGTTAATATCTTTATTATAGTGTGGGCGATGTTGGGGTGCCGGGGAATAGGGGTTAATAACTTTAGTATAGTGGCAACGATATCGGGGAGAGACGGAATAGGGGTTAATAAATTGGATTAGTGGCTGTGATGTCGGGAGTGACAGATTAGGGGTTAATAAGTTTATTATAGTGTTTGCGATGTGTGAGGGTCTCGGTTTAGGACTTAATAGGTAGTTTATGGGCGTTAGTGTACTTTGTAGCAGTTTAGTTATGAGTTTTATGTAACAGTTTTGTTGCGTAAAACTCATAACTACTGCTCTCAGATTGCGGTACGGATCGTGTTGTTATAGGGTGTAACGCAAGCTTTTTAGCCTCAAAGAATAACTTGTAATGGCTGCGCTATGGAAGTCCCATGAAAAAGCGTCATTTTTTGAGTGTTGGACTGACGTTGCGTTACAGGCTAAAGGCTTGCGGTACAGCTATACCGACAAGACTCGTAATGGCTGCGTTGCTGTTTTAATGCTGAAATTACATTTTTTTCTGGGTTAGAACATGAACGCACAACTCGTAATCTACCTGTTTGTGATGATCTGATTACCGTGCACAACCGTTTAGCAGCTGAGATGTAGTAAAAGGATATTCACTCACCGGTAATAAAGATCACGCTGGTTTCATTTGCGCACAAACAATGTTTCTTGGATCTTCTCAAGGATTTTCTTATTCACAATTGTTAAAACTTCCTCAAAAGTAGATAGAATCTGCTCAAATAACAGGAGGCCGCTTTATTACCTATTGAGTAAGAGGTTATCACACATAAGCCATAATCCCTCTGTATATGTTTGTATTAACAAGACTAAACTATACTATAAATGTACAAAAACAAAGACTATCTGTCTATCATCTATCTTTTTTATTTATATATATATATATCATCTACCAATCTATCTATCTATCTATCTATCTATCTATCTATCTATCTATCTATCTATCTATATATTATATATCTTTAATCGATCAATCTATTTATCATTGATCTATCTATCTAAATTTATATCTATCTATCTATCCATCATCTATCAATCTATCTTTATATATATATATATATATATATATATATATATATATAAAAATCAATATATTTATCTATCTATCTACAGTATCTATCTATCTATCTATCTATCTATCTATCTATCTATCTATCTATCTATCTATCAATCTATATATATATATCATCAATATATCTATCTAATAACTATTTATCCATCTAGATTTATATCTATCTATATGTAT
The DNA here is from genome assembly GCF_027579735.1 of Bombina bombina. Taxonomy (NCBI): domain Eukaryota; kingdom Metazoa; phylum Chordata; class Amphibia; order Anura; family Bombinatoridae; genus Bombina; species Bombina bombina. The sequence goes on from NC_069502.1 coordinate 1,219,373,894, forward strand.
CTATCTGTCTATCTGTCTCTCTCTCTCTCTCTCTCTCTCTCTCTCTCTCTCTCTCTCTCTCTCTCTCTCTATATATATATATATATATATATATATATATATATATATATATATATATATATATATATATATATACAGTTGTAATTAAAATTATTCAACCCCCATTGTAAATCAGGTTTATTGTCAAAACTTACAGCCTTTCAGCTGTTTGCAATGAAGAAATCAAACAAAAGCAATTTAAAGAGCTTAGCACAACAAATGCTTCAAACGGTTTCCCTAAATTCAACTGAAAATGCAACTTTTAATGAATTCTGTAGTCTCAAAATGATTCAACCCCTTCATGGCAAGCATCTTTAGTACTTTGTAGAGCATCTTTTCCTGTTATGACTGCTGCAAATGAGATGCATAGCCAGACACCAGCATCTGGCAGCGTTCCTGAGGAATCTCCTCATGAGCAATGGGATCAGTAGTATTCAATCAGCAAGGACAACCCAGGTTGTTCACCAAAAAGGGGTCGGCTTCTACATTCTTGCATTTCTGAAACCGCATTCTTCAAATCTCACCAGAGATTTTCTATGAGGTTCAAGTCAGGTGACTGTGATGGCCACTATTGAATTTTCAAGGAAGGGCTTCTTCTGCAACCAAGCCTTGGTGGAATTTGAGGTATGCTTGTGATCATTGTCCTGTTGGAAGGTCCAATGACGTCCAAGCTTCAGCTTCCTCACAGACATTATAATGTTTTCTATTAGGATTCCTGATGCAATGAATCCATCTTACCTTCCACGCGTTGCAGGTTTCCAGTGCCAGAGTATGCAAAGCAGCCCCAGAGCATCACCGAGCCACCACCATACTTAACTGTCGGCAGAGTGTTCTTTTAAACGTATGCTTCATTCTTCTTCCTCCAGACATACCGCTGATCCATCAGGCCGAAAAGTTTCAGTTTTGTTTCATCATTACACAAAACAGAATCCCAAACCCTTTGTGGTTTATTTATATGATTTTGAGGATATTTGAGCCGACATTTCTTGTGCTTCTGGGTCAGTAGTGGTGTACGTCTTGGAGTTCTGGCATGGAAACCTTCTTCGCTTAGTATGCGCCTTAGTGTGCAAATTGAAACCTTAGTGACTGTTGCCACCAAGTCTCGCTGCAGGTATTTGCAGTCAATCAAGGGTTTTTCTCAACCTGTCTTCTCAGAAATCTGGTTGCAGCTGTTGATAACTTCCTTTTTAACCCGATCTAGGTAGTGTAACCACCGTTTCCTTAGCTATGAATTTGCGAACTATACTTTGAATGATGTCTCTAGGAACATTCAGTGCTTTTGCTCTCTTTTTGTATCCTGTTCCTAGTTTGTGAAGGGCCTAGTTTGTGAAGGGCGATGATCTCTTCTCTTAACTTTTTGGACCATTCTTTTGACTTAGCCATATTTCTAACATGCAGTCAAACGTGACACTGAACAAACCCCTAGCCAGTACAGGTATTTTATGTGTTCTAGCTGAAGCACACCTGGGGCAACTAATGAAGCCCTTGATTAGTCGCATTAGGTGTGCTTGAGACAAAACCTGTTTTGCGTATTTGTGCTGTTGTGTGGGGTTCTATTCAGGGGGTTGAATAATTTTGAGACTGCCAAATTTATTAAAAGTTGCATTTTCAGTTGAATTTGAGGAAACCACTTGACGAACTCATTGTCTTGAGCTATTTGAATTGCTTTTGTTCGATTTGTTCATAGAAAACAGCTGAAAGTCTGTAAATTTTGACAATAAACCTAATTTGCAATGGGGGTTGAATCATTTTGATTACAACTGTATTTAGCTATCTATTGGTATAATATAAACAGAAGCATTTCCACAAGTAAAATAATGGAAGTCCCTGCTCTTTGGAGCTTACAGTCTAGCAGTATAATATGAGATGCCACCTAATGGAGTTTATAGTTAGACATGTGCGATTCGTTTCGGATCGATTCGGAAATTCGGCCGAATTCTTAAAATTCGGGATTCGGATCAATCCGAATTTCCGAATTAAAATAGTGCCGAATCTACCGAATAAATCCAAATTAGTTTGGATTTATTCAGATTTATTCGGTAGATTCGGATGGCCATGGATTACACTAGTATTGTACAGTATATTAGGTTATATCACTCTGCTAGGGGTTACACCTAATATACAGTACATAATACTTGTCTAATCCCACCTAACACTTACCGAAATTCCGAATTTCCGAATCGAACCGAATCCAGCCGAATTTATTCGAATCCGAATGAATCCGAAACGAATCCGAAAAGAATTGATTCAAATTTTTCCGAATTCGAATTGATCCGAACCGAAATTCGAAAAAATCTGAATCGATCCGAACCGAACCGAATTTTTTTCGCCATGCACATATCTATTTATAGTCTTACTATTTATCATTATAATTGTAGATACTGACTTAAAGTGAAAGTAAATCCTAGCGTTTTGCAAACGCTAGGATTTACTATTGAAACAAATAAAGGGCACTTTCAAGGGATCTTCAAGTCAAAATTAAACTTTCATGATTCAGATAGAGCAGCAATTTTAAGAAACATTCGGCTAGATTACAAGTTGTGCGTTAGGGTTGAGAGGTCCCAACGCTGCTTTTTAACGCCCGCTGGTATTACGAGTCTTGCAGGTACAGGTGTACCGCTTACTTTTTTGGCCAGACTCGAAAATACCGCAAATCCACTTACGTAAATTGCTTCTCCTATTTTATCAATGGGACTTGCATAGCGCCAGTATTACGAGTCTGCCAAAAAGTGAGCGGTACAGCCTCTCCTGTCAAGCCTGGTACCGCATTTAAAAGTCAGTAGTTAAAGGGACACTGAACCCAAATTTTTTATTCTGTGATTCAGACAGAGCAGCAATTTAAAACAACTTTCTAATTTACTCCTATTATCAATTTTTCTTCATTCTCTTGCTATCTTTATTTGAAAAGGAAGGCATCTAAGCTTTTTTTTTGGTTCAGTATTATGGACAGCAATTTTTTTATTGGTGGATGAATTTATCCACCAATCAGCAAGGACAACCCAGGTTGTTCACCAAAAAGGGGTCGGCTTCTACATTCTTGCATTTCAAATAAAGATACCAAGAGAATTAAGAAAATGTGATAATAGGAGTAAATTAGAAAGTTGCTTAAAATTGCTGCTCTATCTCAATCATGAAAGAAAAAATTTGGGTACAGTGTCCCTTTAAGAGTTTTATGGGCTAACACCGTAGCATATAACTCTTAACTAAAGTGCTAAAAAGTACACTAACACCCATAAACTACCTATTAACCCCTAAATTGAGGCCCCCCACATCGCAAACACTAAAATAAATATTTTAACCCCTAATCTGCCAAACCGGACATCCCCGCCACTATAAAAAATATATTAACCCCTAAACCGCCACACTCCCACATCGCAAACACTAATTACATTTTATTAACCCCTAATCTGCCGTCCCTAACATCGCCGACACCTACCTACATTTATTAACCCCTAATCTGCCACCCCCAACGTCGCCGCAACTATATTAAATGTATTAACCCCTAAATCTAAGTCTAACCCTAACCCCCCTAACTTAAACATAATTTAAATAAATCTAAATAAAATAACTATAATTAACTAAATAATTCCTATTTAAAACTAAATACTTACCTATAAAATAAACCCTAAGATAGCTACAATATAACTAATAGTTACATTGTAGCTAGCTTAGGATTTATTTTTATTTTACAGGCAACTTTGTATTTCTTTTAACTAGGTACAATAGTTATTAAATAGTTATTAACTATTTAATAATTACCTAGCTAAAATAAAGACAAATTGACCTGTAAAATAAAACCTAACCTAAGTTACAATTACATCTAACACTACACTATAATTAAATGAATTCCCTAAATTAAATACAATTAAATACAATTATCTAAAGTACGGAAAAAAACCCACTAAATTACAGAAAATAATAAAATAATTACAAGTTTTTTAAACTAATTACACCTAATCTAATCCACCTAATAAAATAAAAAAGCCTCCCAAAGTAATAAAAAGCCCTACCCTATACTAAATTACAAATAGCCCTTAAAAGGGCCTTTTGTGGGGCATTGCCCCAAAGTAATCAGCTCTTTTACCTTTAAAAAAAAAGTACAATACCCCCCCAACATTAAAACCCATCACCCACACACCCAACCCTACTCTAAATCCCTCCTTAATAAAACCTAACACTAACCCCTTGAAGGTCCTCCTACCTTGAGAAGTCTTCGCCCAACCGGGCCGAAGTCCTCAACAAAGCCAGGCGAAGTGGTCCTCCAGACGGGCAGAAGTCTTCATCCAAGCCGACCAGAAGAGGTCCTCCAGACGGGCAGAAGTCTTCATCCAAACGGCATCTTCAATCTTCATCCATCCGGCGCGGAGCGGCTCCATCTTCAAGACATCCGACGTGGAGCATCCTCTTCAAACGACGTCCAACTGAAGAATGAAGGTTCCTTTAAATGACGTCATCCAAGATGGTGTCCCTTCAATTCCGATTGGCTGATAGAATTCTATCAGCCAATCGGAATTAAGGCAGAAAAAATCCTAATGGCTGAGGCAATCAGCCAATAGGATTGAAGTTCAATCCTATTGGCTGATCCAATCATCTTCAGACTCACCAGAAACACAAGTTATGGAGCAGCGGTCTAAAGATCGCTGCTCCATAACCCTGTCCACCTGCTCTGATGAGGTGGACAGGAATCGCCACAATACAACCCGATCGAGTACGATCAGGTTGAATGACACCTCCCTGCTGGCGGTCGATTGGGGGGGGCGGCATTGCACCAGCAGCTCTTGTGAGCTGCTGGTGCAATGCTGAATACGGAGAGCGGAGAGACATTCTGCATTCAGCGATATCTGTCGGACCTGATCCGCACTGTCGGATCAGGTCCGACAGACATATGATAATTCGGCCTCTATGTATCTATGTTGGTGTCTGCATGTCTATAAGTTTATGGTCAGCAGGCCAGATTCTCTGCAGAATGCTGACATGTGCAAGATAATATATGTGCTGCAGATTCAACCTTAACAGTTTCATACAAAAGTGCAAGGTGACCTGTTTTGGTATCAAAGTTACTGTGTCCTTATGCCTCCTGCTTCCTCTGCCAGTGTTACTTGCTTCACATTTGCTTGGTATAGGTGTTAATGGTAAAAGAAAATTACATACAGACACCTTTTGACCATAATTATACAAATCACATTATCATTGTTTTTTTACTGCAGAGTGAGTGCACACACAGACCTTATCAAGATCATGATATCAGATGTTTACATTAAAGAGCCTTACACATCCTGAGAGCCAGGGAGTAACATCTAAAATTTTACTATGTCTCTTAGCTTTTTGGATTATTGAACATCATCTATAAATGCACCTTCATGTGTTCTAAAAAGTGTGTGTCTGACTTCTCAGTATTCAGTATCAGTTAAATCCTAAATCTCAAATACAAATGTCACCCCTGTCTGTAAAAATGTAACCATGTGTGTGTGTATTTGTGAATGAATGTATGTATGTGTGTGTGTGTAAGTGTGTATGTGGGTTTGTGTGTGTGTGTGTGTGTGTGTGTGTATGTAAGTGTGTATGTATGTGTGTATGTGTGTATGTATGTATGTATGCATGTGTGTGTGTATATAAGTGTGTGTGTATATGTGTGTATGTGTGTATGTATGTATGTGTGTGTGTGTGTGTGTGTATGTACGTGTGTAAGTGTGTATGTATGTGTGTGTGTATGTATGTATTTATGTATGTGTGTGTTTATGTATGTATGTGTGTGTATGTATGTGTGTGTATGTATGTATGTATGTATGTGTGTGTGTATGTATGTGTGTGTGTATGTGTGTGTGTATGTATGTATGTGTGTGTATGTGTGTGTTTGTATGTATGTGTGTATGTATGTGTGTGTATATGTATGTGTGTGTGTATGTATGTATGTATGTATGTGTGTATGTATGTGTGTGTATGTATGTATGTATGTGTATGTATGTGTCTATGTGTGTGTGTGTGTGTATGTGTGTGTGTGTGCATGTATGTATGTGTGTATGTATAAATGTATGTGTGTATGTATGTATGTGTGTGTATGTATGTATGTATGTATGTATGTATGTGTGTGTGTGTGTGTATGTATGTACAGGGAGTGCAGAATTATTAGGCAAATGAGTATTTTGACCACATCATCCTCTTTATGCATGTTGTCTTACTCCAAGCTGTATAGGCTCGAAAGCCTACTACCAATTAAGCATATTAGGTGATGTGCATCTCTGTAATGAGAAGGGGTGTGGT
>NC_069502.1:1219387693-1219436641 GCF_027579735.1 Bombina bombina
GGTGCTATGTGATACTTATAGGTACTATGCGATACTTATAGGTGCTATGTGATACTTACAGGTGCTATGTGATACTTACAGGTGCTATGTGATACTTATAGGTGCTATGTGATACATACAGGTGCTATGTGATACTTACAGGTACTGTGTGGTACTTACAGGTACTGTGTGATACTTACAGGTACTGTGTGATACTTACAGGTGCTATGTGATACTTACAGGTACTATGTGATACTTACAGGTGCTATGTGATAATTACAGGTGCTATGTGATACTTACAGGTACTGTGTGGTACTTACAGGTACTGTGTGGTACTTACAGGTACTGTGTGATACTTACAGGTGCTATGTGATACTTACAGGTACTGTGTGGTACTTACAGGTACTGTGTGATACTTACAGGTACTATGTGGTACTTACAGGTGCTATGTGATACTTACAGGTGCTATGTGATAATTACAGGTGCTATGTGATACTTACAAGTGCTATGTGATACTTACAGGTACTGTGTGATACTTACAGGTGCTATGTGATAATTACAAGTGCTATGTGATACTTACAGGTGCTATGTGATACTTACAGGTACTGTGTGATACTTACAGGTGCTATGTGATACTTACAGGTGCTATGTGATACATACAGGTACTATGTGATACTTACAGGTACTATGTGATACTTACAGGTGCTATGTGATACTTACAGGTGCTGTGTGATACTTACAGGTGCTATGTGATACTTACAGGTGCTATGTGATACTTACAGGTGCTATGTGATACTTACAGGTACTGTGTGATACTTACAGGTGCTATGTGATAATTACAGGTACTGTGTGATACTTACAGGTGCTATGTGATACTTACAGGTACTGTGTGATACTTACAGGTGCTATGTGATACTTACAGGTGCTATGTGATACATACAGGTGCTATGTGATACTTACAGGTGCTATGTGATACTTACAGGTACTGTGTGGTACTTACAGGTACTATGTGATACTTACAGGTGCTATGTGATACTTACAGGTGCTATGTGATACTTTCAGGTACTGTGTGATTCTTACAGGTGCTATGTGATACTTACAGGTACTGTGTGATACTTACAGGTACTGTGTTGTACTTACAGGTGCTATGTGATACTTACAGGTGCTATGTGATAATTACAGGTACTGTGTGATACTTACAGGTGCTATGTGATACTTACAGGTACTGTGTGATACTTAAAGGTGCTATGTGATACTTACAGGTGCTATGTGATACATACAGGTGCTATGTGATACTTACAGGTGCTATGTGATACTTACAGGTACTGTGTGGTACTTACAGGTACTATGTGATACTTACAGGTGCTATGTGATACTTACAGGTGCTATGTGATACTTTCAGGTACTGTGTGATACTTACAGGTGCTATGTGATACTTACAGGTACTGTGTGATACTTACAGGTACTGTGTGGTACTTACAGGTGCTATGTGATACTTACAGGTGCTATGTGATACTTACAGGTACTGTGTGGTACTTACAGGTACTATGTGATACTTACAGGTGCTATGTGATACTTACAGGTGCTATGTGATACTTTCAGGTACTGTGTGATACTTACAGGTGCTATGTGATACTTACAGGTACTGTGTGATACTTACAGGTACTGTGTGGTACTTACAGGTGCTATGTGATACTTACAGGTACTGTGTGATACTTACAGGTACTGTGTGGTACTTACAGGTGCTATGTGATACTTACAGGTGCTATGTGATACTTACAGGTACTGTGTGATACTTACAGGTGCTATGTGATACTTACAGGTACTGTGTGGTACTTACTGGTACTGTGTGATAATTACAGGTACTGTGTGGTACTTACAGGTACTGTGTGGTACTTACAGGTACTATGTGGTACTTACAGGTACTGTGTGATACTTACAGGTGCTATGTCATACTTACAGATACCGTGTGGTACTTACAGATACTGTGTGATACTTACAGATACTGTGTGATACTTACAGGTACTGTGTGGTACTTACAGGTACTGTGTGATACTTACAGGTACTGTGTGGTACTTACAGGTACTGTGATACTAACAGATACTGTGTGGTACTTACAGGTACTGTGTGGTACTTACAGTTACTATGTGGTACTTACAGGGACTGTGTGGTACTTACAGGTACTGTGATACTTACAGATACTGTGTGATACTTACAGGTACTGTGTGGTACTTACAGGTACTGTGTGATACTTACAGGTACTGTGTGGTACTTACAGGTACTGTGATACTAACAGATACTGTGTGGTACTTACAGGTACTGTGTGGTACTTACAGTTACTATGTGGTACTTACAGGGACTGTGTGATACTTACAGATACTGTGTGGTACTTACAGGTAGTTTGTGGTCCTTACAGATACTGTTTGGTACTTACAGGTACTGTGTGGTACTTACAGGTACTGTGTGATACTTACAGGTACTGTGTGGTACTTACAGGTATTGTGTGGCACTTACAGGTACTGTGTGGTACTTACAAATACTGTGGGGTACTTACAGGTACTATGTGGTACTTACAGATACTGTGTGGTACTTTCAGGTACTGTGTGGTACTTAAAGGTACTGTGTGGTACTTGCAGGTACTATGTGGTACTTACAGATACTATGTGGTACTTACAGGTACTGTGTGATACTTACAGGTGCTATGTCATACTTACAGATACCGTGTGGTACTTACAGATACTGTGTGATACTTACAGATACTGTGTGATACTTACAGGTACTGTGTGGTACTTACAGGTACTGTGTGATACTTACAGGTACTGTGTGGTACTTACAGGTACTGTGATACTAACAGATACTGTGTGGTACTTACAGGTACTGTGTGGTACTTACAGTTACTATGTGGTACTTACAGGGACTGTGTGGTACTTACAGGTACTGTGATACTTACAGATACTGTGTGATACTTACAGGTACTGTGTGGTACTTACAGGTACTGTGTGATACTTACAGGTACTGTGTGGTACTTACAGGTACTGTGATACTAACAGATACTGTGTGGTACTTACAGGTACTGTGTGGTACTTACAGTTACTATGTGGTACTTACAGGGACTGTGTGATACTTACAGATACTGTGTGGTACTTACAGGTAGTTTGTGGTCCTTACAGATACTGTTTGGTACTTACAGGTACTGTGTGGTACTTACAGGTACTGTGTGATACTTACAGGTACTGTGTGGTACTTACAGGTATTGTGTGGCACTTACAGGTACTGTGTGGTACTTACAAATACTGTGGGGTACTTACAGGTACTATGTGGTACTTACAGATACTGTGTGGTACTTTCAGGTACTGTGTGGTACTTAAAGGTACTGTGTGGTACTTGCAGGTACTATGTGGTACTTACAGATACTGTGTGGTACTTACAGGTACTATGTGGTACTTACAGATACTGTGTGGTACTTACAGGTACTATGTGGTACTTACAGATACTGTGTGGTACTTACATGTACTATGTGGTACTTACAGGTACTATGTGATACTTACAGATACTGTGTGGTACTTACAGGTACTGTGTGGTACTTACAGGTATTGTGTGGCACTTACAGATACTGTGTGGTACTTGCAGGTATTGTGTGGCACTTACAGGTACTATGTGGTACGTACAGGTACTGTGTGGTACTTACAGGTACTGTGTGATACTTACAGTAACTGTGTGGTATTTACAGGTACTGTGTGGTACTTACAGGTACTATGTGGTACTTACAGGTACTGTGTGGTATTTACAGGTACTGTGTGTTACTTACAGGTGCTATGTGATACTTACAGGTGCTATGTGATACTTACAGGTACTGTGTGATACTTACAGGTACTGTGTGATACTTACAGGTACTGTGTGGTACTTACAGGTGTTTTGTGATACTTACAGGTGCTATGTGATACTTACAGGTACTGTGTGGTACTTACAGGTGCTATGTGATACTTACAGGTGCTATGTGATACTTACAGGTACTGTGTGATACTTACAGGTACTGTGTGATACTTACAGGTGCTATGTGATACTTACAGGTACTGTGTGATACTTACAGGTACTGTGTGGTACTTACAGGTGCTATGTGATACTTACAGGTACTGTGTGATACTTACAGGTACTGTGTGGTACTTACAGGTGCTATGTGATACTTACAGATACCGTGTGGTATTTACAGATACTGTGTGGTACTTACAGGTACTGTTTGATACTTACAGGTACTGTGTGGTACTTACAGGTACTGTGTGATACTAACAGGTACTGTGTGGTACTTACAGGTACTGTGATACTAACAGATACTGTGTGGTACTTACAGTTACTGTGTGGTACTTACAGTTACTATGTGGTACTTACAGGGACTGTGTGAAACTTACAGATACTGTGTGGTACTTACAGGTAGTTTGTGGTACTTACAGATACTGTGTGGTACTTACAGGTACTGTGTGGTACTTACAGGTACTATGTGATACTTACAGATACTGTGTGGTACTTACAGGTACTGTGTGGTACTTACAGGTATTGTGTGGCACTTACAGATACTGTGTGGTACTTACAAATACTGTGGGGTTCTTACAGGTACTATGTGGTACTTACAGATACTGTGTGGTACTTACAGGTACTGTGTGGTACTTGCAGGTACTATGTGGTACTTACAGATACTGTGTGGTACTTACAGGTACTATGTGGTACTTACAGATACTGTGTGGTACTTACAGGTACTATGTGGTACTTACAGGTACTGTGTGGTACTGATAGGTACTGTGTGGTCCTTATAGGTACTCTGTGGTACTTACAGGTGCTATGTGATACTTACAGATACTGTGTGGTACTTACAGGTATTGTGTGGCACTTACAGGTACTGTGTGGTACTAACAGGTACTATGTGGTACGTACAGGTACTGTGTGATACTTTCAGTTACTGTGTGATACTTACAGTAACTGTGTGGTATTTACAGGTACTGTGTGGTACTTACAGGTACTGTGTGGTATTTACAGGTATTGTGTGGTACTTACAGCTACTGTGTGGTATTTACAGGTATTGTGTTTTACTTACAGCTACTGCTTGGTATTTACAGCTACTGTGTAGTATTTACAGGTATTGTGTGGCACTTACAGGTACTGTGTGGTACTAACAGGTACTATGTGGTACGTACAGGTACTGTGTGATACTTACAGTTACTGTGTGATACTTACAGTAACTGTGTGGTATTTACAGGTATTGTGTGGTACTTACAGGTACTGTGTGGTATTTACAGGTATTGTGTGGTACTTACAGCTACTGTGTGGTATTTACAGGTATTGTGTTTTACTTACAGCTACTGCTTGGTATTTACAGCTACTGTGTAGTATTTACAGGTATTGTGTGGTACTTACAGGTATTGTGTGGTACTTAAAGGTATTGTGTGGTACTTAAAGGTACTGTGTGGACCTTACAGGTACTGTGTGGTACTTACAGGTACTATGTGGTACTTACAGGTGCTATGTGATACTTACAGATACTGTGTGGTACTTACAGGTATTGTGTGGCACTTACAGGTACTGTGTGGTACTTACAGGTACTATGTGGTACGTACAGGTACTGTGTGGTACTTACAGTTACTGTGTGATACTTACAGTAACTGTGTGGTATTTACAGGTACTGTGTGGTACTTACAGGTATTGTGTGGTATTTACAGGTATTGTGTGGTACTTACAGCTACTGTGTGGTATTTACAGCTACTGTGTAGTATACAACAACTAGTTAAACTAATTGTAATAAAGAGTACAATAAAGTTTAAAAGAAAAAGCAGTTCCACAATTATTGAGTAAAGATTAACTCTGCTGTTTCAAAGATTATCTAAATGTTAAAAATATACCATATCATTCATACATATAATCTTTATTGGAATCAACTAGGAACATACACACATACTGTAGCATAAGCTAAAAATTAAAAACCCTTAAACTCAGTGGATTGCAGATAGCAATGAATTGTAGAGAGAGTAATAGGTAGTATTAACAGTCCTCTGTCAAGCAAATATTATAGTAAACTAAGCCCTTACAATCCGAGGGCTGTATTAAAGTTTAATCTATTGTGAGTAAAGACTAGAGGCTGTATTATTTACCACTATAATTTCTAATATATTATTATTGACCACAAGAGTAAGCTGATTAAAAAACGAACAGGAGAGACAGAGCTGCTCTGCTACACAGCGTGATTTATTGCGACTAATTGCCCACCTCCTACATGTGATTGGTTGATGCGGTGAGTGTTATCAGCGCTGGATTGGATTATCGAGGTGTCAATCATTCTGTCAGACTCCTACGTGTTAGGGGCTCATTACCGGACAATGGGTGTGTCTAGACAAACTCGTCATAATAAGTGTAGAACCAATCCTCGACTTGTGAGTAATGGCATTCATAGGTGTGTTGTATTAAACGATTACCATTGGATGATCATGTAAACAATCTTCTATATTTGCTCCGAAATTCACAACATAACTACAGAGATATATGGCAGCGATCTATATCATTTTTTATACAATCTGACCACTAATTGTAGATACTGGTAAAAGGATGGAATATAATAGTTCCCCACCTTTCCATCCTTTTACTAGTATCTACAACTAGTGGTCAGATTGTATAAAAAATGATATAGATCGCTGCCATATATCTCTGTAGTTATGTTATGGAGAAAATATAGAAGATTGTTTACATGATCATCCAATGGTAATCGTTTAATACAACACACCTATGAATGCCATTACTCACCGTGACAGACCCCTCTGTCAACCTCCCTACGGATTATGGATTCAGGCATTATGTTAAGTCACCCTGTGCCCATTATAGGTACAGGGTGCAAATCCAACAGTACTGGAGGAGTTTTGAGTAACTGTATTGTCTGAGACAGAGACAGGTTTCCTGGCATCAGCTATTGTTTACTGTAATTAGGTTTAGGTGATAAGCATTTTCCTTGTTTAATCACCTCCAGACTGCTAGGTGCCAAGAAGGAATCCATTGTTTTCTTGTGTTTGATTGTTTATTTGGTTAATTAATGTAATTCTATTGTATGCTGTAAAAGGGCGTCTTCCCTCTATCTAATGTACTATACTCTTCCAAACCGCCATCTGGTCTCCTAGGAGAGTGTCAACCAGGTGGGAGACCTGCATAAATACCGGGCATATAGCCCTCAATAAAGTAGATTCTGTTTTACCCTCAAGACGGAGCTTGGTCTCATGTTTGGGGGGAATTAACTGGGTTTGTGTGTTGCTGATCCCGTATTCAGGGCATCTTTCATCTGGTATTAACCCTCGATATCAGGGTTATACCATAACAATTGGTGGCAAGCGACGGGATGGTCCTTATCGCCCAGAAGAGCAACTACACATCCGGACCTAATGGGAATACCGTATGAAAGGCTGAAAAGAGCCACCCTTAAAGATTATTACAATACTGACCGAGATGGATGGAGTACCAGGGACCGAAGGAACCAATGAGCCCAGCATATCAGACAGAACTCCCGAAGAAGCAAGCTTTGACCGGGCGGTTAAAATAAGACTGGCACATTATGGCCCCAACCCGACTGCCGAAATGATTGACCGGGTCATAGCAGCTGTGGAGGCCAACCTACTTTGCCAAAGCAGCGCTACAGCAGCCCAAGTCACAGCAACCCCAGTGGAAAAGAGAAAAGTACATTTTGCAGCTTTTAAAAACTTCCTGGAAACAGAAGGAGAGATTGATGGGTACCTTGCAGATTTTGAGAGGCAATGTGCCCTACACAAGGTACCCGCAGAGGACTGGGTCACGATATTATCCGGAAAATTATCCGGCCGGGCCAGCGAGGCTTTTCGGGCCATTCCAGATGAGGAAGTCTGGGATTATAATGCTGTAAAAGAGGCTCTGCTCTCCAGGTATGCGATTACACTGGAGGCATACAGGAGATGGTTCAGAGACACTGTTAAACTAGCTGGAGATTCCTACTTCGAGTGGGCATGTAAGGTGCACCACACAGCAGCTCACTGGATGGCGAGGTGCCATGCCTTATCCGGGGAAGAGGTACTGCAGCTATTCCTGTTGGAACATTGCTTTGACAAGTTATCCGCAGGAGTTAGAGAGTGGGTTCGGGACCGTAAACCCTCCACCCTGCATGAAGCTGCTCACCTGGCAGATGAGTATACGGATGCCCGCAAACTGGACACTGCTACCACTAAGATCCCTGCCAGAGTGGAGTACAGACCCACAGTCACCCCAGCAGCTACCAGTTACCAACCCTGGCGCACCGTTCTACCACACCGCCTCCAGCCACAAACTATCCTCAGACAGCCCTGTTACAGAAGCATTAGTTATTTTGTTGTGAAGAAACTTATTTCCCAGCAGCAATGCCTGAACCAGCCAAGCCAGCGCCTAAGAAGGGCTCCAAGAAAACTGTAACAAGTATCATTTCATAAAGGGTTAACTCTGTTCAGTTTTGAGAAAACTATTTTCTGAGGCAGGTTTCCTAGCATATTGTGTACTGTAATTAAGTTTGTGATAAGCATTCACTGCTAGGTGATAAGAAGGACTCAATTGTTTTCTTGTGTGTACTTGTTATCTGCGGTGGCCTGTCCAAGGGCTTTGTCTAAATGTGTGATGGGGGATTTTATGCTTCCCCCCCTGGGAGTGCCCTGTGTGCATGTAACCTAAATAAAAAGCAGGCTGGGCATCCCAGTCCTCAGTTCTTGGTTGTCCCTCAATCGCAGCGTTGACTCATTTTTGTGGGCAGAAGGGTATCCTAGCTGTACTACAGCTAAGGGGGATTATTCTACATTTGCGAGACTCATATAGAATACTGTGGAAAGCAGTTTCTCCCCTCTTCAGCAATAGGAATCCAGGCTACTAAGCGGTCCATCTCTCAGCGAGACTAAGGGTAACCGTAACATTTGGCGGCAGCGGTGGGATTTTTCCTGGATTTCCTAGGAGAGGTACAGAACGGATGGAGAGCGCTTACGAAAAATTGAAGCGTACAACCCTAAAGGATTTACTTGAAAGCAGAGGGGGGTACGCCAGCAACCGGCCGAGGAGAGAGCTGATCGCAGAATTGACCGAACTGGATCAGAGCTTCACAATGGCGGAAACACCGACCACGATTAGTGACGAAAAAACCAGGATTGTTCGGGAGAGGCTCTCACTGTACGGGCCGAACCCCTCCATGGAATTGGTACAGCAGTTGATGGCGGAAGCGGACAAGGATATACGAGAGACTCGAGCCCACAAACTCAACCTAGCGAACGCACACCGCAATGCTGAAGCCCCGCAGGTAATCATCCCTGTCGAAAATGCTGGGAGGCCCAAGATACCCTATGCGGCATTTCGACCCTTCCTAGAGAGCGAGACAGGGATTGATGAATATTTGGCGGACTTCGAAAGGCAATGTGCCCTGCACCAGATTCCCAACAGGGAGTGGCCCACGATATTGTCTGGGAAACTATCCGGGCGAGCCCTGGAAGCCTTTCGTACTCTGGGTGCTGAGGAAGTGACACAGTATGAGCTAGTTAAGGAGACACTGTTGCGACGGTACGCAGTAACTCCGGACGCGTATCGCCGACAGTTTCGGGGCACGAAAAAGAAGCCTAACGATACCCATATGGAATGGGCGCACCGAATGCGGAGAGCAGCAAATCACTGGATGAGCGGAAGTAAAGCGGTGACTGGTGAGGAAATTTTACAATTGTTTCTCTTAGAACATTTTTATAATGGCATGGAACAGCAAGGGAAGGAATGGCTGCGAGACAGGCGACCTTCTACCTTAGAAGAAGCAGCCAAATTGGCCGATGAACATTATGACTCCCGTCTTCACGAACCCAGAGAGGTTTACCGTGCACCCCCTCGTGCTGAATTCCGATCCCCGGTGCCCGCAGGGCCCGCCCGACACTCAGGACCACCCAATAACAGCTCTGAGCGTCCCAGACCGACTTGCCACCGATGCAAGCAACCAGGGCATTTCATGGCTAGCTGCCCCCTTAATACGCACCAGACACCCAGGAATTACAATTACCCCTCTGGGGCATATCGTCCGGCCCGGACCCTCTGTGTTAACCAAGAGGCCCCTATGGAGGAATATTTGGGGCCGCTTCACGAGGCGGACCCTGTATATGCTGCCTCAGATAACCGCCAGCACCATCGGCAGAAGGTATGGCTCGAGGGGCGATCTACCGAGGGATTGAGAGACACAGGGGCTACTATCACGCTGGTACAGAGTCATTTGGTGCCGGAGCACAAGCGATCTGGACAGACTGTGGCCGTTAGAGTGGCGGGGGGGGATGTGTACAAAATTCCAACAGCTAAAGTGCATCTTGATTGGGGAGCGGGAAAGGGGGCTGTGAACGTGGGCATAATGGATAATTTACCTGCCGAAGTACTACTGGGCAATGATTTGGGCCCCATGACTTCTGCCTATGCTCCAGTATGCAACAACGAGGCGGACCCAGTGACTACACGGGCCCAAGCCCGGACGGAGCGAGAACTCTCACCAGTGCGGGAGACACAGGTAAGACCTACCCCGACCTTGCCTGACATGTTAGGCCCCATACCCTGGGACACCCCAGATGCTTTCGAGACAGAGTCTAAGACTGACCCGACCTTACAAAAGTACCGGGAACGAGCAGAGACCGGAGGGGGCGGGGCAGATAATGAAACATTCTTATGGGAAAAAGGGAAACTATACCGCTGGACAGAGAAAAGGGGACAGCGTAGGCGACAGCTGGTAGTGCCCCACAAATACCGTCAAGAAATCCTCAAGATAGGCCACGACATCCCCTTAGCAGGCCACCTAGCTGTAACCCGTACCCTACACCGCATTACTCACACGTTCTTTTGGCCAGGGGTACACGCTGACGTTAGAACTTACTGTAACACCTGCGATGTGTGTCAACGAGTAGGAAGGCGAGGCGATCACCCTAAAGCCCATCTAGTAAATATGCCCATTGTAGAGGAACCCTTCAGCCGGGTTGCTATTGACCTAGTGGGACCACTGGCTACCCCTAGTCCCTCCGGTAAGCGCTACATTCTTACCGTAGTGGACTACGCTACCAGGTACCCAGAGGCTGTCGCCCTATCCAACATACAAGCGGATACGGTAGCGAATGCACTAGTACAGGTGTTCTCCCGGGTAGGATTTCCAAAAGAAATCCTATCCGACCGAGGCACCCAATTTACGGCTGAATTGACCCAACAACTCTGGCAGGTTTGCAAAATTAAGTCCCTCCTGAGCTCCCCATACCACCCCCAGACGAACGGGCTGTGTGAGAGGTTCAATGGGACCCTCAAGCAAATGCTCAAGACGTTCACTCAGGAATACCGAGACTGGGAACGCTTCCTGCCGCACCTCCTTTTTGCTTATCGGGAGGTGCCCCAGGAAACGACAGGGTTCTCTCCCTTCGAGTTGCTCTACGGAAGAAAGGTACGGGGACCCCTAAACCTGATCCGGGAGCACTGGGAGGGAGAGATGGAGACTGACGGTGTCCCCATTGTGCCATACGTGCTGGAACTCAGGGACCGAATGGAGCAATTAGCCAAATCCGTGCGGGCTAATCTCCAGTCGGCCCAGAGAAGACAGAAAGTATGGTACGATCGGGGGGCCCGAAAGAGAATCTTTACCATAGGACAAAAGGTGTTAGTACTTAAGCCGGTGAAGACAGACAAATTGCAGGCGTCCTGGCAGGGCCCCTACCAGATCGTAGAGAAAAGGGGAGACACCACTTATGTGATAGCTAGCTGCCACGACAACAATCTTAGAAAGACATTCCATGTAAACATGCTCAAGGAATATTTTGAGCGACCAGAGAACGTGACGGCCGTATGTTGTTCCCCTCAGGAAGGCCCCGACAGTCTACCCATTCCAGACCTATTAGAAAAGAGTCTCCCCACAGGTATAGTGGCTCAGGTTCAGATAGGAGACCGACTTAGCCCCACTGAAAGGGAGCAGCTCAACCAACTCCTACAGTCCAAACACCTCACCTTCTCCCCGAAGCCAGGGTACACTACTTTAACCACCCACCAGGTAGATACTCCGGGACAAGCTCCCTTGCGCCAGGCTCCGTACCGAATCCCCGAAGCAGTTAGGATAGGAATGAAGAAGGAGATCGATGAGATGCTCCAACTCAGGGTAATTGAGCCCTCCGATAGTCCCTGGGCCTCCCCAGTTGTCTTGGTGCCCAAGAAAGATGGGACCACCCGGTTCTGCGTAGACTATCGGAGGCTCAATGAAAAGACCGTGACGGACGCTTACCCTATGCCCAGGGTAGACGAGCTACTCGATCGTATAGCCAGGGGAAATTACCTGACCACTATTGACCTCTGCAAAGGTTACTGGCAGATTCCCCTGGCCCCGGAGGCTATCCCCAAGTCGGCATTCGTCACCCCAATCGGCTTATATCAGTTTAGGGTAATGCCGTTTGGGATGAAGAATGCCCCAGCTACATTCCAGCGCTTGGTGGATAGGCTCCTGGATGGCTTCCAGAGTTTTGCTTGCGCCTACCTGGACGACATAGCGATCCACAGTGAGTCCTGGGAGGACCACTTAGCTCATGTGGGAATGGTTCTGGATCAGATCCGGGCTGCTGGCCTGACTCTGAAGCCAGAAAAATGCCACTTTGGGATGGCCGAGGTACAGTACCTGGGTCACCGGGTGGGGTGTGGAAAGCAGCGACCAGAGCCGGCCAAGATAGAAGCTGTCGCCAATTGGCCCACCCCCATCACTAAGACTCAGGTCCTAGCCTTCCTGGGCACGGCAGGGTACTATAGACGGTTCGTACCAGACTACAGCACACTTGCCAAACCCCTGACTGACTTGACCAAGAAGAACTTACCTCGACAGGTCCTGTGGTCTCCCCACTGTGAAACGGCTTTCCAGGCTCTCAAAAATGCTCTAATTAACGCTCCTGTCTTGGCGGCTCCAGCCCTTAACAAACGTTTTATCGTCCATACAGATGCTTCCATGTTCGGGCTGGGAGCCGTCCTCAGCCAAGTAGGCGAAGATGGAGGGGAGCATCCAGTTGCCTACATCAGCCGGAAGCTCCTGCCCCGCGAAGTCAGCTATGCAGCGGTCGAAAAGGAGTGTTTGGCTTTGGTGTGGGCATTAAAGAAATTGACTCCCTATTTATATGGGCAGGAGTTCACTCTGGTCACCGACCATAACCCGTTGGTGTGGCTGAACCGGGTCTCTGGAGATAATGGCAGGCTATTACGTTGGAGTTTATCGTTGCAACCCTTCAATTTCACCATTACTTACAGACCTGGGAAACAGAATGGCAACGCCGACGGGTTGTCCAGACAAACCGACCTCAGCCCCGCATAACCAGCGGTCTGGACAGCCTTAGTCTGCCCCGAAAAGGGGTCAGACCGTGTCTGCCAGAGTGTTCCACAGAAAGGGAGCACTGTTACAGAAGCATTAGTTATTTTGTTGTGAAGAAACTTATTTCCCAGCAGCAATGCCTGAACCAGCCAAGCCAGCGCCTAAGAAGGGCTCCAAGAAAACTGTAACAAGTATCATTTCATAAAGGGTTAACTCTGTTCAGTTTTGAGAAAACTATTTTCTGAGGCAGGTTTCCTAGCATATTGTGTACTGTAATTAAGTTTGTGATAAGCATTCACTGCTAGGTGATAAGAAGGACTCAATTGTTTTCTTGTGTGTACTTGTTATCTGCGGTGGCCTGTCCAAGGGCTTTGTCTAAATGTGTGATGGGGGATTTTATGCTTCCCCCCCTGGGAGTGCCCTGTGTGCATGTAACCTAAATAAAAAGCAGGCTGGGCATCCCAGTCCTCAGTTCTTGGTTGTCCCTCAATCGCAGCGTTGACTCATTTTTGTGGGCAGAAGGGTATCCTAGCTGTACTACAGCTAAGGGGGATTATTCTACATTTGCGAGACTCATATAGAATACTGTGGAAAGCAGTTTCTCCCCTCTTCAGCAATAAGAATCCAGGCTACTAAGCGGTCCATCTCTCAGCGAGACTAAGGGTAACCGTAACACCGGTTCAACTCACGGGACTACTCACAAACTATTCGGTGCTTTGGATGTAAGCAACTAGGGCACAAAAGACCAGAGTGTCCCCTAAACACAGCAAACCAAGCACACTCCTGGAGGAGACCCGCCGGCGGAAACCCACGTAACCCTCAGCCTGCTGCCCACTGCATAGAGGAGGAAGAATGCTGGGGCATCCTACATGAAGCAGACACCGTGCAAGCTGCCCACTGGGATAACCGGCAACAACACCAGCAACTGGTTAAAGTGAATGGGAAGGAGGTCAGTGGTCTACGGGATACTGGTGCTACCATGACCTTGTTCCAAAAGAACTTGGTGTCTGAGAACCAGCACACCGGAGACACTGTGGCTGTGAGGGTAGCAGGGGGCACTCTGTTCCCCCTACCTGTTGCCCGGGTACATTTGGATTGGGGAGTGGGAGCTAGACATGTGAATGTGGGGGTCATGAAGGACTTACCAGCTGATGTTCTCCCTGGAAATGACTTGGTCCCCCTTGTTTCTGCCTACGCTCCCATGGGTCCCGCGGATGTTAACCCTGTGACTACCCGTGCCCAGACCCGTGCCGCTGAGACCGACCCACCTGCTGCTGAGCCCCAGGACGCTGAGCTCAGAAAATCTCTATCCGCTATTGATACATGGAAGTCCCGTTACAACGCACTGATGAAGGAGAAGAGTCAAGATGAAATGGTCACGTTAAACAATCACGTAACGGTGCTAGCGGGAGAGAAGAGGAGCGCAGAGGAAAAAGCATGTTTAGAATGGGAATCTCTGCTAAACAAGCTGCACCGACAGACTGCAGAAAACACCAGCTTCAGAGTGGAACATGAAACATTAAAGACAAACTTAGCGACACTGGAGGAGAAGCTGACACTGGCTCATAGTGAGGTGCAGCAACTCAAGGGCACCCTACGTCAGTATGAAGGGTTTGTGGATACCTATAAAGAGCAGGTACAAAAAACTCGTAAAGAAGCCGATGAGATTTGTCTCCAACTGGAAAGAAGCGTCTCTGAAAAAAAAACATGAAGGATTGTTTAGCCCTGGTCTGGGCACTGAAGAAGTTGAACCCTTATTTATACGGACAGGAATTCTCTCTCATAACGGGAATGCAGATGGATTGTCCCGGCAAACTGACATTCCTACCACCTCCTAGTCTGGTCATCCCCAAGTTGACCCGCCAAAGGGTCAAGCCGGGTCTGCCGGAGTGTCCCACCAGGAGGGAGCCGTGTCACAGACCCCTCTGTCAACCTCCCTACGGATTATGGATTTGGGCATTATGTTAAGTCACCCTGTGCCCATTATAGGTACAGGGTGCAAATCCAACAGCACTGGAGGAGTTTTGAGTAACTGTATTGTCTGAGACAGAGACAGGTTTCCTGGCATCAGCTATTGTTTACTGTAATTAGGTTTAGGTGATAAGCATTCACCTTGTTTAATAACCTCCAGACTGCTAGGTGCCAAGAAGGAATACATTGTTTTCTTGTGTTTGATTGTTTATTTGGTTAAGTAATGTAATTCTATTGTATCCTGTAAAAGGGCGTCTTCCCTCTATCTAATGTACTATACTCTTCCAATCCCTCATCTGGTCTCCTAGGAGAGTGTCAACCAGGTGGGAGACCTGCATAAATATCAGGCATATATCCCTCAATAAAGTAGATTCTGTTTTACTCTCAAGACGGAGCTTGGTCTCATGTTTGGGGGGAATTTACTGGGTTTGTGTGTTGCTGATCCATATTCAGGGCATCTTTCATCTGGTATTAACCCTCGATATCAGGGTTATACCATAACACTCACAAGTCGAGGATTGGTTCTACACTTATTGTGACGAGTTCGTCTAGACACACCCATTGTCCGGTAATGAGCCCCTAACACGTAGGAGTCTGACAGAATGATTGACACCTCAATAATCCAATCCAGCGCTGATAACACTCACCGCATCAACCAATCACGTGTAGGATGTGGGCAATTAGTCGCAATAAATCACGCTGTGTAGCAGCGGCCCGCACCCCCTCTGAGGAAGCGTTCGTGAAACGCGCGTCAGGGGTCCGACAGGAGCAGCTCTGTCTCTCCTGTTCATTTTTTAATCAGCTTACTCTTGTGGTCAATAATAATATATTAGAAATAATAGTGGTAAATAATACAGCCTCTAGTCTTTACTCACAATAGATTAAACTTTAATACAGCCCTCGGATTGTAAGGGCTTAGTTTACTATAATATTTGCTTGACAGAGGACTGTTAATACTACCTATTACTCTCTCTACAATTCATTGCTATCTGCAATCCACTGAGTTTAAGGGTTTTTAATTTTTAGCTTATGCTACAGTATGTGTGTATGTTCCTAGTTGATTCCAATAAAGATTATATGTATGAATGATATGGTATATTTTTAACATTTAGATAATCTCTGAAACAGCAGAGTTAATCTTTACTCAATAATTGTGGAACTGCCTTTTTCTTTTAAACTTTATTGTACTCTTTATTACAATTAGTTTAACTAGTTGTTGTATGCTGCTCATAGTCAGTAATCCACAACAGGTATTGTCTCCAAGAATTCTTGAAATTAATACATTAAATTTATACCTAATATATGAGAACATAGATTATACCTTTATCTAACTCTGCTACCCCCTAACCCATTAAATTCTAAAGCTACTGTGTAGTATTTACAGGCATTGTGTGGTACTTACAGGTACTGTGTGGTCCTTACAGGTACTGTGTGGTACTTACAGGTACTGTTTAGTACTTACAGGTACTGTGTGGTATTTACAGGTACAATGTCGTATTTACAGGTACTGTTTGGTGCTTACAGGTACTGTATGGTATTTACAGGTATTGTTTGGTATTTACAGGTACTGTGTGGTACTTACAGGTACTGTGTGGTATTTACAGGTATTGTTTGGTATTTACAGGTACTGTGTGGTACTTACAGGTACTGTACAGTATTTACAGGTTCTGTGTGGTACTTAGAGGTACTGTGTGGTATTTGTAGGTATTGTTTAGTATTTAGAGGTACTGTGTGGTATTTACAGGTACTGTGTGGTGCTTACAGGTACTGTATGGTATATACAAGTACTGTGTGGTACTTATAGGTACTGTGTGGTATTTACAGGTATTGTTTGGTATTTACAGGTACTGTGTGGTACTTACAGTTACTGTGTTGTATTTACAGCTACTGTGTGGTATTTACAGGTACTGTGTGGTACTTAAAGATACTGTGTGTTATTTTCAGGTACTGTGTGGTATTTACAGGTACTGTGTGGTACTTACAGGTACTGTGTGGTATTTACAGGTACTGTGTGGTACTTACAGGTACTGTGTG
This sequence comes from Bombina bombina, assembly GCF_027579735.1. Taxonomy (NCBI): domain Eukaryota; kingdom Metazoa; phylum Chordata; class Amphibia; order Anura; family Bombinatoridae; genus Bombina; species Bombina bombina. The sequence continues at coordinate 1,219,405,020 of NC_069502.1, forward strand.
GTATTTACAGGTATTGTTTGGTACTTACAGGTACTGTGTGGTATTTACAGGTATTGTTTGGTACTTACAGGTACTGTGTGGTATTTGCAGGTATTGTTTGGTATTTACAGGTGCTGTGTGGTATTTACAGGTATTGTTTGGTACTTGCAGGTACTGTGTGGTATTTACAGGTATTGTTTTGTATCTATAGGTACTGTGTGGTATTTACAGGTACTGTGTGGCTGTGCATTAATCTCAGCAACATGCAGGATGGATAATTGCCGATTCTCTTATATAACAGTATCTGTCCATTCTTTTACCAACTGTCCAGGTACTGTGTGGTATTTACAGGTACTGTTTAGTACTTACAGGTACTGTGTGGTATTTACAGGTACAATGTCGTATTTACAGGTACTGTTTGGTGCTTACAGGTACTGTATGGTATTTACAGGTATTGTTTGGTATTTACAGGTACTGTGTGGTACTTACAGGTACTGTGTGGTATTTACAGGTATTGTTTGGTATTTACAGGTACTGTGTGGTACTTAAAGGTACTGTACAGTATTTACAGGTTCTGTGTGGTACTTAGAGGTACTGTGTGGTATTTGTAGGTATTGTTTAGTATTTAGAGGTACTGTGTGGTATTTACAGGTACTGTGTGGTGCTTACAGGTACTGTATGGTATATACAAGTACTGTGTGGTACTTATAGGTACTGTGTGGTATTTACAGGTATTGTTTGGTATTTACAGGTACTGTGTGGTACTTACAGTTACTGTGTTGTATTTACAGCTACTGTGTGGTATTTACAGGTACTGTGTGGTACTTAAAGATACTGTGTGTTATTTTCAGGTACTGTGTGGTATTTACAGGTACTGTGTGGTACTTACAGGTACTGTGTGGTATTTACAGGTACTGTGTGGTACTTACAGGTACTGTGTGGTATTTACAGGTATTGTTTGGTACTTACAGGTACTGTGTGGTATTTACAGGTATTGTTTGGTACTTACAGGTACTGTGTGGTATTTGCAGGTATTGTTTGGTATTTACAGGTGCTGTGTGGTATTTACAGGTATTGTTTGGTACTTGCAGGTACTGTGTGGTATTTACAGGTATTGTTTTGTATCTATAGGTACTGTGTGGTATTTACAGGTACTGTGTGGCTGTGCATTAATCTCAGCAACATGCAGGATGGATAATTGCCGATTCTCTTATATAACAGTATCTGTCCATTCTTTTACCAACTGTCCAAATCATTTTATTCTCACCCTAAGGGCCTGGGGCCATATTAGAAATAACTGCAGAATTTGTTGCTGTAACATTGAATCATTATATATCAGATAGCCCCAAACTGGCAGTGCAGAAATAATAGCATGGAGTTATTTAAATTCATTAGCATTTTAGTGGTAAATTAAATGGTTATTTAATCCCACATCATATATAGGGCCAAAACCTCCACGGCATGGAGAGAAATCAGACAAAATCTTTAGGAATTTATTAGACCTTGTATTGTTTCACATAACATTACATTGCAACATAAACATTTCTCAAGATAAAATTTGTGTTTCAAAATTGTTTTTAAGGGCCTCACCGTCCTGACGAGACTTCTAGAAATATCTCGCCTCAGCGACAAGGTTTTAAATATCAGTCCAATAGAGAGCTGTAATTTAAATAATATAAAATGTAGACAATTAAGAAATGTAATTAAATTGGGCATTGGCATTTATACATTTATTGCACCTGCCTAAAAGATTAATTTAATCCACGCTGAGTCTCATGCCTTGGTCCTTAGAAAGGCTACAGTGAGTGCAATGACACTTGCAGAACTGCAGTCTTTTTTGGCAGACAAGGGGTTAAATCTTGAACAAACTAAGCAAATGAATGGGATATTATACAAATTGTAATCGTCGTTACGTGCTACAATAACTGTCCTTTAGAATTGTGGGTTATACGACCACAGTTGTGGTAATGAGCAAATGTTCATTACGTTTGTATACTGACACACCAGGATATTAATATAACAGCAGTGACATAATGAGTTTCATGTACTGGATGTGTACAGATTTGTGCTGCTGTCACATATTTCTTCCTCTCTAACTCTCTATTTCTAAGTTTCCTTTTTTCATCTCTGTATTCCAGAAGCAGATGAATTGGCCCCTTGCCAGCTGGCAATGAGTCATCGGAAACGTGCAGACAGTCATGTAGCCCAAGTGACGAGGGGGGGTGCATAGAGGAGGTGGCCACGCTGACTTTACAGCCCATTCATAAAGAGCTGGAAGATGGGTATCTGCTGCCACCTTGTGACGTCCAATCAGGCACCTGCTATGTGCCACTTTCCTCTCCATAAATGTCAGATGGTTCATCTGCCTTGGCATCCTACAGTCCCCAGAGTGGAATTTTACTGAGAGCAATAAAATTATAGAGATCTCACAAAGCCCATAAGGAATTAACACTGTGTGTGTGGGGGGGGGGGTTGTACTGCTCACAATCATTATAAAGTCTGTTGTGTCTTTGTCTCATTGTCTCTTTATCTTTCTCATGTTTCATTTTCTTTCTCTTTTGTTGGGATTTTGACATTTTGCACATTCATATGATTTCAGCAATAATCCTGTGTGTGCCTAAAGGCTGAAACTAATAAGTCAGAAATCTATATATTACAATCATTATTCACTCTACACACAACATACAGGGGAAATCTATATATTACAAGCATTATTCACTCTGTATACAACATACAGGGCATCTATATATTACAAGCATTATTCACTCTGCATACAACATACAGGGCATCTATATATTACAAGCATTATTCACTCTGCATGCAACATACAGGGCATCTATATATTACAATAATTATTTACTCTGCATACAACATACATGGCATCTATATATTACAATCATTATTCACTCTGCATACAACATACAGGGCATCTATATAGTACAATCATTATTCACTCTGCATACATCATACAGGGCATCTATATATTACAATCATTATTCACTCTGCATACAACATACAGGGCATCTATATATTACAATCATTATTCACTCTGCATACAACATACAGGGCATCTATATATTTCAATCATTATTCACTCTCCATACAACATACAGGGCATCTATATATTACAATCATTATTCACTCTGCACACAACATACAGGGCATCTATATATTACAATCATTATTCACTCTGCATACAACATACAGGGCATCTATATATTACAATCATTATTCACTCTGCATACAACATACAGGGCATCTATATATTACAATCATTATTCACTCTGCATGCAACATACAGGGCATCTATATATTACAAGCATTATTCACTCTGCATGCAACATACAGGGCATCTATATATTGCAAGCATTATTCACTCTGCATACAACATACAGGGCATCTATATATTACAATCATTATTCACTCTGCATACAACATACAGGGGGCATCTATATATTACAATCATTATTCACTCTGCATACAACATACAGGGCATCTATATATTACAATCATTATTCACTCTGCATACAACATACAGGGCATCTATATATTACAATCATTATTCACTCTGCATACAACATACAGGGCATCTATATATTACAAGCATTATTCACTCTGCATACAACATACAGGGCATCTATATATTACAATCATTATTCACTCTGCATACAACATACAGGGCATCTATATATTACAAGCATTATTCACTCTGCATACAACATACAGGGGGCATCTATATATTACAAGCATTATTCACTCTGCATACAACATACAGGGGGCATCTATATATTACAAGCATTATTCACTCTGCATACAACATACAGGGCATCTATATATTACAAGCATTATTCACTCTGCACACAACATACAGGGCATCTATATATTACAATCATTATTCACTCTGCATACAACATAAAGGGGAAATCTATATATTACAATCATTATTCACTCTGCATACAACATACAGGGCATCTATATATTACAATCATTATTCACTCTGCACACAACATACAGGACATCTATATATTACAATCATTATTCACTCTGCATACAACATGCAGGGCATCTATATATTACAATCATTATTCACTCTGCATGCAACATACAGGGCATCTATATATTACAATCATTATTCACTATGCATGCAACATACAGGGCATCTATATATTACAAGCATTATTCACTCTGCATACAACATACAGGGCATCTATATACTACAAGCATTATTCACTCTGCATACAACATACAGGGCATCTATATATTACAATCATTATTCACTCTGCATACAACATACAGGGGGCATCTATATATTACAATCATTATTCACTCTGCATACAACATACAGGGCATCTATATATTACAATCATTATTCACTCTGCATACAACATACAGGGCATCTATATATTACAAGCATTATTCACTCTGCATACAACATACAGGGGGCATCTATATATTACAATCATTATTCACTCTGCATACAACATAAAGGGGAAATCTATATATTACAATCATTATTCACTCTGCATACAACATACAGGGCATCTATATATTACAATCATTATTCACTCTGCACACAACATACAGGGCATGTATATATTACAATCATTATTCACTCTGCATACAACATACAGGGCATCTATATATTACAATCATTATTCACTCTGCATACAACATACAGGGCATCTATATATTACAATCATTATTCACTCTGCATGCAACATACAGGGCATCTATATATTACAAGCATTATTCACTCTGCATACAACATACAGGGCATCTATATATTACAATCATTATTCACTCTGCATGCAACATACAGGGCATCTATATATTACAATCATTATTCACTCTGCATACAACATACAGGGCATCTATATATTACAATCATTATTCACTCTGCATACAACATACAGGGCATCTATATATTACAATCATTATTCACTCTGCACACAACATACAGGGCATCTATATATTACAATCATTATTCACTCTGCATACAAAATACAGGGCATCTATATATTTCAATCATTATTCACTCTCCATACAACATACAGGGCATCTATATATTACAATCATTATTCACTCTGCATGCAACATACAGGGCATCTATATATTACAAGCATTATTCACTCTGCATACAACATACAGGGCATCTATATATTACAATCATTATTCACTCTGCATACAACATACAGGGCATCTATCTATTACAATCATTATTCACTCTGCATACAACATACAGGGCATCTATATATTACAATCATTATTCACTCTGCATACAACATACAGGGCATCTATATATTACAATCATTATTCACTCTGCACACAACATACAGGGCATCTATATATTACAATCATTATTCACTCTGCATACAAAATACAGGGCATCTATATATTTCAATCATTATTCACTCTCCATACAACATACAGGGCATCTATATATTACAATCATTATTAACTCTGCATACAACATACAGGGCATCTATCTATTACAATCATTATTCACTCTGCATACAACATACAGGGCATCTATATATTACAATCATTATTCACTCTGCATACAACATACAGGGGGCATCTATATATTACAATCATTATTCACTCTGCATACAACATACAGGGCATCTATATATTACAAGCATTATTCACCCTGCATACAACATACATGGCATCTATATATTACAATCATTATTCCCTCTGCATACAACATACAAGGCATCTATATATTACAATCATTATTCACTCTGCATACATCATACAGGGCATCTATATATTACAAGCATTATTCACTCTGCATACAACATACAGGACATCTATATATTACAAGCATTATTCACTCTGCATACAACATACAGGGCATCTATATATTACAATCATTATTAACTCTGCATACAACATACAGGGCATCTATATATTACAATCATTATTCACTCTGCATACAACATACAGGGCATCTATATATTACAATCATTATTCAATCTGCATACAACATACAGGGCATCTATATATTACAAGCATTATTCACTCTGCATACAACATACAAGGCATCTATATATTACAATCATTATTCACTCTGCATACAACATACAGGGCATCTATATATTACAAGCATTATTCACTCTGCATACAACATACAGGGCATCTATATATTACAATCATTATTCACTCTGCATACAACATACAGGGCATCTATATATTACAATCATTATTCACTCTGCATACAACATACAGGGCATCTATATATTACAATCATTATTCACTGCATACAACATACAGGGCATCTATATATTACAATCATTATTCACTGCATACAACATACAGGGCATCTATATATTACAATCATTATTCACTCTGCATACAACATACAGGGCATCTATCTATTACAAACATTATTAACTCTGCATACAACATACAGGGCATCTATATATTACAATCATTATTCACTCTGCATACAACATACAGGGCATCTATATATTACAAGCATTATTCACTCTGCAGACAACATACAGGGCATCGATATATTACAATCATTATTCACTCTGCATACAACATACAGGGGGCATCTATATATTACAATCATTATTGACTCTGCATACAACATACAGGGCATCTATATATTACAAGCATTATTCACTCTGCATACAACATACAGGGCATCTATATATTACAATCATTATTCACTCTGCATACAACATACAGGGCATCTATCTATTACAAGCATTATTCACTCTGCATACAACATACAGGGCATCTATACAGTACAAGCATTATTCACTCTGCATGCAACATACAGGGCATCTATCTATTACAAGCATTATTCACTCTGCATACAACATACAGGGCATCTATATATTACAATCATTATTCACTCTGCATACAACATACAGGGCATCTATATATTGCAAGCATTATTCACTCTGCATACAACATACAGGGCATCTATAAATTACAATCATTATTCACTCTGCATACAACATACAGGGCATTTATATATTACAATCATTATTCACTCTGCATACAACATACAGGGCATCTATATATTACAATCATTATTCACTCTGCATACAACATACAGGGCATCTATATATTACAATCATTATTCACTCTGCACACAACATACAGGGCATCTATATATTACAATCATTATTCACTCTGCATACAAAATACAGGGCATCTATATATTTCAATCATTATTCACTCTCCATACAACATACAGGGCATCTATATATTACAATCATTATTAACTCTGCATACAACATACAGGGCATCTATCTATTACAATCATTATTCACTCTGCATACAACATACAGGGCATCTATATATTACAATCATTATTCACTCTGCATACAACATACAGGGGGCATCTATATATTACAATCATTATTCACTCTGCATACAACATACAGGGCATCTATATATTACAAGCATTATTCACCCTGCATACAACATACATGGCATCTATATATTACAATCATTATTCCCTCTGCATACAACATACAAGGCATCTATATATTACAATCATTATTCACTCTGCATACATCATACAGGGCATCTATATATTACAAGCATTATTCACTCTGCATACAACATACAGGACATCTATATATTACAAGCATTATTCACTCTGCATACAACATACAGGGCATCTATATATTACAATCATTATTAACTCTGCATACAACATACAGGGCATCTATATATTACAATCATTATTCACTCTGCATACAACATACAGGGCATCTATATATTACAATCATTATTCAATCTGCATACAACATACAGGGCATCTATATATTACAAGCATTATTCACTCTGCATACAACATACAAGGCATCTATATATTACAATCATTATTCACTCTGCATACAACATACAGGGCATCTATATATTACAAGCATTATTCACTCTGCATACAACATACAGGGCATCTATATATTACAATCATTATTCACTCTGCATACAACATACAGGGCATCTATATATTACAATCATTATTCACTCTGCATACAACATACAGGGCATCTATATATTACAATCATTATTCACTGCATACAACATACAGGGCATCTATATATTACAATCATTATTCACTGCATACAACATACAGGGCATCTATATATTACAATCATTATTCACTCTGCATACAACATACAGGGCATCTATATATTACAAACATTATTAACTCTGCATACAACATACAGGGCATCTATATATTACAATCATTATTCACTCTGCATACAACATACAGGGCATCTATATATTACAAGCATTATTCACTCTGCAGACAACATACAGGGCATCGATATATTACAATCATTATTCACTCTGCATACAACATACAGGGGGCATCTATATATTACAATCATTATTGACTCTGCATACAACATACAGGGCATCTATATATTACAAGCATTATTCACTCTGCATACAACATACAGGGCATCTATATATTACAATCATTATTCACTCTGCATACAACATACAGGGCATCTATCTATTACAAGCATTATTCACTCTGCATACAACATACAGGGCATCTATACAGTACAAGCATTATTCACTCTGCATGCAACATACAGGGCATCTATCTATTACAAGCATTATTCACTCTGCATACAACATACAGGGCATCTATATATTACAATCATTATTCACTCTGCATACAACATACAGGGCATCTATATATTGCAAGCATTATTCACTCTGCATACAACATACAGGGCATCTATAAATTACAATCATTATTCACTCTGCATACAACATACAGGGCATTTATATATTACAATCATTATTCACTCTGCATACAACATACAGGGCATTTATATATTACAATCATTATTCACTCTGCATACAACATACAGGGCATCTATATAGTACAAGCATTATTCACTCCGCATGCAACATACAGGGCATCTATCTATTACAAGCATTATTCACTCTGCATACAACATACAGGGCATCTATATATAATATTACAAGCATTATTCACTCTGTATACAACATACAGGGCATCTATATATTACAAACATAATTTACTCTGCATACAACATACAGGGCATCTATATATTACAAGCATTATTCACTCTGCATACAACATACAGGGCATCTATATATTACAAGCATTATTCACTCTGCATGCAACATACAGGGCATCTATATATTACAATCATTATTCACTCTGCATGCAACATACAGGGCATCTATATATTACAATCATTATTCACTCTGCATGCAACATACAGGGCATCTATATATTACAATCATTATTCACTCTGCATGCAACATACAGGGCATCTATATATTACAATCATTATTCACTCTGCATGCAACATACAGGGCATCTATATATTACAATCATTATTCACTCTGCATGCAACATACAGGGAATCTATATATTACAAGCATTATTCACTCTGCATACAACATACAGGGCATCTATATATTACAATCATTATTCACTCTGCATGCAACATACAGGGAATCTATATATTACAATAATTATTCACTCTGCATACAACATACAGGGCATCTATATATTACAAGCATTATTCACTCTGCATACAACATACAGGGCATCTATATATTACAAGCATTATTCACTCTGCATGCAACATACAGGGCATCTATATATTACAATCATTATTCACTCTGCATGCAACATACAGGGCATCTATATATTACAATCATTATTCACTCTGCATGCAACATACAGGGCATCTATATATTACAAGCATTATTCACTCTGCATACAACATACAGGGCATCTATATATTACAAGCATTATTCACTCTGCATACAACATACAGGGCAACTATATATTACAAGCATTATTCACTCTGCATATAACATACAGGGCATCTATATATTACAAGCATTATTCACTCTGCATACAACATACAGGGCATCTATATATTACAATCATTATTAACTCTGCATACAACATACAGGGCATCTATATATTACAAGCATTATTCACTCTGCATACAACATACAGGGCATCTATAAATTACAATCATTATTCACTCTGCATACAACATACAGGGCATTTATATATTACAATCATTATTCACTCTGCATACAACATACAGGGCATTTATATATTACAATCATTATTCACTCTGCATACAACATACAGGGCATCTATATAGTACAAGCATTATTCACTCCGCATGCAACATACAGGGCATCTATCTATTACAAGCATTATTCACTCTGCATACAACATACAGGGCATCTATATATAATATTACAAGCATTATTCACTCTGTATACAACATACAGGGCATCTATATATTACAAACATAATTTACTCTGCATACAACATACAGGGCATCTATCTATTACAATCATTATTCACTCTGCATACAACATACAGGACATCTATATATTACAATCATTATTCACTCTGCATACAACATACAGGGCATCTATATATTACAATCATTATTCACTCTGCATGCAACATACAGGGCATCTATATATTACAATCATTATTCACTCTGCATGCAACATACAGGGCATCTATATATTACAATCATTATTCACTCTGCATGCAACATACAGGGCATCTATATATTACAATCATTATTCACTCTGCATGCAACATACAGGGCATCTATATATTACAATCATTATTCACTCTGCATGCAACATACAGGGAATCTATATATTACAAGCATTATTCACTCTGCATACAACATACAGGGCATCTATATATTACAATCATTATTCACTCTGCATGCAACATACAGGGAATCTATATATTACAATAATTATTCACTCTGCATACAACATACAGGGCATCTATATATTACAAGCATTATTCACTCTGCATACAACATACAGGGCATCTATATATTACAAGCATTATTCACTCTGCATGCAACATACAGGGCATCTATATATTACAATCATTATTCACTCTGCATGCAACATACAGGGCATCTATATATTACAATCATTATTCACTCTGCATGCAACATACAGGGCATCTATATATTACAAGCATTATTCACTCTGCATACAACATACAGGGCATCTATATATTACAAGCATTATTCACTCTGCATACAACATACAGGGCAACTATATATTACAAGCATTATTCACTCTGCATATAACATACAGGGCATCTATATATTACAAGCATTATTCACTCTGCATACAACATACAGGGCATCTATATATTACAATCATTATTAACTCTGCATACAACATACAGGGCATCTATATATTACAAGCATTATTCACTCTGCATGCAACATACAGGGCATCTATATATTACAATCATTATTCACTCTGCATACAACATACAGGGCATCTATATATTACAAGCATTATTCACTCTGCATACAACATACAGGGCATCTATATATTACAATCATTATTCACTGCATACAACATACAGGGCATCTATATATTACAATCATTATTCACTGCATACAACATACAGGGCATCTATATATTACAATCATTATTCACTCTGCATACAACATACAGGGCATCTATATATTACAATCATTATTCACTCTGCATGCAACATACAGGGCATCTATATATTACAATCATTATTCACTCTGCATACAACATACAGGGCATCTATCTATTACAATCATTATTAACTCTGCATACAACATACAGGGCATCTATATATTACAATCATTATTCAATCTGCATACAACATACAGGGCATCTATATATTACAAGCATTATTCACTCTGCATACAACATACAAGGCATCTATATATTACAATCATTATTCACTCTGCATACAACATACAGGGCATCTATATATTACAAGCATTATTCACTCTGCATACAACATACAGGGCATCTATATATTACAATCATTATTCACTCTGCATACAACATACAGGGCATCTATATATTACAATCATTATTCACTCTGCATACAACATACAGGGCATCTATATATTACAATAATTATTCACTGCATACAACATACAGGGCATCTATATATTACAATCATTATTCACTCTGCATACAACATACAGGGCATCTATATATTACAATCATTATTCACTCTGCATACAACATACAGGGCATCTATATATTACAATCATTATTCACTCTGCATACAACATACAGGGCATCTATCTATTACAATCATTATTAACTCTGCATACAACATACAGGGCATCTATATATTACAATCATTATTCACTCTGCATACAACATACAGGGCATCTATATATTACAAGCATTATTCACTCTGCAGACAACATACAGGGCATCGATATATTACAATCATTATTCACTCTGCATACAACATACAGGGGGCATCTATATATTACAATCATTATTGACTCTGCATACAACATACATGGCATCTATATATTACAATCATTATTCACTCTGCATACAACATACAGGGCATCTATATATTACAATCATTATTCACTCTGCATACAACATACAGGGCATCTATATATTACAAGCATTATTCACTCTGCATACAACATACAGGGCATCTATATAGTACAAGCATTATTCACTCTGCATGCAACATACAGGGCATCTATCTATTACAAGCATTATTCACTCTGCATACAACATACAGGGCATCTATATATTACAAGCATTATTCACTCTGCATACAACATACAGGGCATCTATAAATTACAATCATTATTCACTCTGCATACAACATACAGGGCATCTATATATTACAATCATTATTCACTCTGCATACAACATACAGGGCATTTATATATTACAATCATTATTCACTCTGCATACAACATACAGGGCATCTATATAGTACAAGCATTATTCACTCCGCATGCAACATTCAGGGCATCTATCTATTACAAGCATTATTCACTCTGCATACAACATACAGGGCATCTATATATTACAAGCATTATTCACTCTGTATACAACATACAGGGCATCTATATATTACAAACATCATTTACTCTGCATACAACATACAGGGCATCTATCTATTACAATCATTATTCACTCTGCATACAACATACAGGGCATCTATATATTACAATCATTATTCACTCTGCATACAACATACAGGGCATCTATATATTACAATCATTATTCACTCTGCATGCAACATACAGGGCATCTATATATTACAATCATTATTCACTCTGCATGCAACATACAGGGCATCTATATATTACAATCATTATTCACTCTGCATGCAACATACAGGGCATCTATATATTACAATCATTATTCACTCTGCATGCAACATACAGGGAATCTATATATTACAAGCATTATTCACTCTGCATACAACATACAGGGCATCTATATATTATAATCATTATTCACTCTGCATGCAACATACAGGGAATCTATATATTACAAGCATTATTCACTCTGCATACAACATACAGGGCATCTATATATTACAATCATTATTCACTCTGCATGCAACATACAGGGCATCTATATATTACAATCATTATTCACTCTGCATGCAACATACAGGGCATCTATATATTACAATCATTATTCACTCTGCATGCAACATACAGGGCATCTATATATTACAAGCATTATTCACTCTGCATACAACATACAGGGCATCTATATATTACAATCATTATTCACTCTGCATGCAACATACAGGGCATCTATATATTACAATCATTATTCACTCTGCATGCAACATACAGGGCATCTATATATTACAAGCATTATTCACTCTGCATACAACATACAGGGCATCTATATATTACAAGCATTATTCACTCTGCATACAACATACAGGGCATCTATATATTACAAGCATTATTCACTCTGCATATAACATACAGGGCATCTATATATTACAAGCATTATTCACTCTGCATACAACATACAGGGCATCTATATATTACAATCATTATTAACTCTGCATACAACATACAGGGCATCTATATATTACAAGCATTATTCACTCTGCATACAACATACAGGGCATCTATATATTACAATCATTATTCACTCTGCATACAACATACAGGGCATCTATATATTACAAGCATTATTCACTCTGCATACAACATACAGGGCATCTATATATTACAAGCATTATTCACTCTGCATACAACATACAGGGCATCTATATATTACAATCATTATTCACTCTGCATACAACATACAGGGCATTTATCTGTGTGTCCCATGCACCCACACACAGACAGCTTGTGCCTGCTCATACAACCAGGGATGTCATATTAATGTGCATCCAGAGAAGGAGAAGATTAAACAGAGACAATGAAGTAAGGGTTAAAAATGACATGAAACGAAAGAACCACAAAATTCTACATTAAAAGAGGGGAGAGAGGGGACAGAGAGGTACAAAGAGGGGTGTGAGAGAGGAAGAGAGAGAGAGAGGAGGGGAAGGGGAGAGAGAGGTAGACAGAGGGAGACAGACAGAGGGAGACAGACAGAGGGAGACAGACAGAGGGAGACAGACAGAGGGAGACAGACAGAGGGAGACAGACAGAGGGAGACAGATATAAAGGGAGAAAACAGGATATGGTTCGTACATGACAGACCTGGGTAAACAAGAGTTAAAAGATCATATTGTTAAAGATAGTATCCTCTTAAAGGGACACTGAACCCAAATTTTTTTTGTAGCGCGATTTAGATAGAGCATGAAATTTTAAGCAACTTTCTAATTAACTCCTATTATCAATTTTTCTTCATTCTCTTGGTATCTTTATTTGAAATGCAAGAATGTAAGTTTAGATGCTGGCCCATTTTTGGTGAACAACCTGGGTTGTTCTTGCTGATTGGTGGATAAATTCATCCACCAATAAAAAATGCTGTCCAAAGTTCTGAACCAATAAAAAGCTTAGATACTTTCTTTTTCAAATAAAGATATTAAGAGATTGAAAACAAATTGATAATAGGAGTAAATTAGAAAGTTGCTTAAAATTGCATGATCTATCTGAATCACGAAAGAAAAGAATTGGGTTCAGTGTCCCTTTAAAAAGGAAACTAGAAGAGATAACAGGGGTTAAAAAGAAAGATCCAGGAATCCAGAGGATAAAACAAAGAGTGTGAACCCCTGTGCAGCAATGCACTGCTACCCTCTCTGGCAGACAAGAGGTTAAGTGGGAGTGAGGAGCGGCTGCTATTAGCACTAATTATCTGACACTTGTGACAGGTTCCTCTGTGTGTGAGCACAATGCTGCCAGGTTATGCAAGGTACAAGGTTGCCACCTAGTGGCCAGTACTCACATACATGCAGAGTCTGCTCCTGATACAGCTGATTTTTGGCACTTCAGGGAATGCCTTGAGGACACTGGATGCTTATTGGCTGTTCAGTTACGTATTTGCAATGATATAATGCACTACTAAAATGGTACAGGAATATCACAATTAAATTATCATTCAGGTTCAAAATCCATTGAGACAAAAATGAAGAAAAAAAAACGTTTAGGGTTTCATCACATAGAGTGTGTCACCATCAGTGAAATTTATATATATATTTCTATTTGTGTGTGTGAGTGGACATATGTGTGTGTGTGTGTGTGCGTGAGTGGGCATATTTGCGTGTGTGGGAATAGTCTTATGTGTGCATGTGAGTGGGCGTGCCTGTGCATGAGTGGGCATATGTGTGCGTGTGTGGGCATATGTGTGTGTATGTGAGTGGGCATATGGGTATGTGTGCGTGTGTGTGTGAGTGGGCGTATGTATGCATATGTGTGAGAGGGTGTATGCGTGTGTGAGTATGTATGCATGTGTGTGAGAGGGCGTATGAGTGTGTGTGTGTGTGTGCGTGTGTTCACGTGTGTGAGTGGGCAAATGTGTGTGTGCACGCATGCGCGTAAGTGGGCATATGTGTTTGCGAGTGGGCGTATGTGTGTGTGTGTGATTGGCGAATGTGTGTATGTGTGCATGTCTATGTGTGTATGTGTACGTACCAGTTTTATATGTTTATCTGGTTTATGAAATATGTTTAATGTGGTATTTTTAAATAAGTAAAGTGAATTAGTTAAGAAATATTATTAATATTGCCAAAGAGTGTTAGCGCCATTGTTCTCTTCTGTGTGTGTATGTGTGTCTGTGCATGTGTGAGTGGGTGTATGTGTGCATGTGCGTGAGTGGGCGTATATGTGCTTGTGCGTGAGTGGGCATATGTGTGCGTGTGAGTGGGAGTATGTGTACGTGAGTGGGCATATGTGTGTGCATATGTGAGTGGGCGTATGTGTGTGTATATGGGTGTGAGAGGGGGCGTATGTATGTGTATGCGTGTGAGTGGGCTGCGGGCATATGTGTATTTAAGTGTGCGTATGTGTGTGTGAGGGTGTGTGTGAGTGGGCGTATGTGTGCGCGCATGTGTGTGTGAATGAGTGTGAGTGGGCGTATGTGTGTGTATGCATGTGAGTGGGCATATGTATGTGTGAGTGTGCGCATGTGAGTTTCAGGGTGTGTGTGAGTGGACATGTGTGTGTGTGTGTGTGCGTGAGTGGGCGTATGTGTGTGTGTGTGCACGTTTGTGTGTGTGAGGGTGTGTTTGAATGGGAGTATGTATGTGCCGTGTTAGTGTGTTTGTGTGTGCGTGCATACAGTTATTACAGTTGATTAATTACTCATAGAGTGTAACATGCACATCAGTAAGGCACAGGATAACATGAACTTCTGGAGGGGTTTTCATATTTACGCTAATACTATCTATAAGAAGCACCAGATGTGGTTTTCCTGTGGCTTCTCAACTAGTGCCCGATGTTCTAAAGCTCTCTGCTCAGACAAGAAGATCTAAAGCTCTCTGCTCAGGTGAGATTATCTAAAGATCTCTGTTCAGGTGAGATGATCTAAAGCTCTCTGCTCAGGTGAGATGATTTAAAGCTCTCTGCTCAGACGAGATGATCTATAAAGCTCTCTGCTCAGGTGAGATGATCTATAAAGCTCTCTGCTCAGACGAGATGATCTAAAGCTCTCTGCTCAGGTGAGATGATCTAAAGCTCTCTGCTCAGGTGAGATGATCTAAGGCTCTCTGCTCTGGTGAGATGATCTAAAGCTCAGTGCTCAGATGAGATGATCTAAAGCTCACTGCTCAGGAGAGATGATCTAAAGCTCAGTGCTCAGGTGAGATGATCTAAAGCTCACTGCTCAGATGAGATGGTCTAAAGCTCTCTGCTCAGGTGAGATGATCTAAAACTCTCTGCTCAGGTGAGATGATCTAAAGCTCTCTGCTCAGGTGAGATGATCTAAAACTCTCTGCTAAGGTGAGATGATCTAAAGCTCTTTGCTCAGGTGAGATGATCTAAAGCTCTCTGCTAAGGTGAGATGATCTAAAGCTCTCTGCTCAGACGAGATGATCTAAAGATCACTGCTCAGACCAGATAATCTAACGCTCTCTCCTCAGGTGAGATAATCTAAAGCTCTCTGCTAAGGTGAGATGATCTAAAGCTCTCTGCTCAGACGAGATGATCTAAAGATCACTGCTCATACCAGATAATCTAACGCTCTCTCCTCAGGTGAGATGATCTAAAGCAATCTGCTCAGGTAAGATGATCTAACGCTCTGTGCTCAGGTGAGATGGTCTAAGGCTCTCTGCTTAGGTGAGATGATCTAAAGCTCTCTGCTCAGATGAGATGATCTAAAGCTGTCTGCTCAGGTGAGATGATGTAAAGCTCTCTGCTTAGGTGAGATGATCTAAAGCTCTCTGCTCAGGTGAGATGATCTAAAGTTCTTTGCTCAGGTGAAATTATCTAAAGGTCACTGCTCAGGTGAGATTATGTAAAGCACTCTGCTCAGGTGAGATGATCTAAAGCTCTCGGCTCAGGTGAGATGATCTAAAGCTCTGTGCTCAGAAGAGATGATGTAAAGCTTTCTTCTCAGGTGAGATGATCTAAAGTTCTCCACTCAGGTGAGAGGATCTAAAGCTCTGTGCTCAGGTGAGATGATCTAAAGCTCTCTGCTCAGACTAGATGATCTAAAGCTCTCTGGTCAGACGAGATGATCTAAAACTCTCTACTCAGACGAGATGATCTAAAGCTCACTGCTCAGACGAGATGTTCTAAAGCTCTCGTGTCAGACGAGATGATCTAAAGCTCTCTGCTCAGATTAGATGTTCTAAATCTCTCTGCTCAGACGAGATGATCTAAAGCTCTGTGCTCAGAAGAGATGATCAAAAGCTCTCTGCTCAGATGAGATGATCTAAAGCTCTCTGCTCGGACGAGAAGTTCTAAAGCTCTCTGATCAGACGAGATGATCTAAAGCTCTCTGCTCAGACGAGATGATCTAAAGCTTTCTGCTCAAGTGAGATAATCTAAATCTCACTGCTCAGACGAGATGATCTAAATCTCTCTGCTCAGACGAGATGATCTAAAGCTCACTGCTCAGATGAAATGTTCTAAAGCTCTCTGCTCAGAAGAGATGAACTAAATCTCTCTGCTCAGACGATATGTTCTAAAGCTTTCTGCTCAGACGAGATGATCTAAAGCTCTCTCCTCACAAGAGATGATCTAAAGCTCACAGCTCAGTTGAGATGATCTAAAACTCTCTGCTCAGACAAGATGATCTAAAGCTCACTGCTCAGACAAGATGATCTAAAACTTTCTGCTCAGATGAGATGATCTAAAGTTCTCTGCTCAGAGGAGATGATCTAAGGCTCTCTGCTCAGAAGAGATGATCTAAAGCTATCTGCTCAGACGAGATGATCTAAAGCTCTCTGCTCAGAAGAGATGATCTAAAGCTCTCTGCTCACAAGAGATGATCTAAAGCTCTCTGCTCACAAGAGATGATCTAAAGCTCTCTGCTCAGAAGAGATGATCTAAAGCTCTCTGCTCAGACGAGATGATCTAAAGCTCTCTGCTCAGAGGAAATGATCTAAAGCTCTCTGCTCAGAAGAGTTGATCTAAAGCTCTCTGCTCAGAAGAGATGATCTAAAGTTCTCTGCTCAGAAGAGATGATCTAAAGCTCTCTGCTCAGAGGAAATTATCTAAAGCTCTCTGCTCACAAGAGATGATCTAAAGCTCTCTGCTCAGAAGAGATGATCTAAAGCTCTCTGCTCAGAAGAGATGATCTAAAGCTCTCTGCTCAGAGGAAATGATATAAAGCTCTCTGCTCAGAGGAAATGATCTAAAGCTCTCTGCTCAGAAGAGATGATCTAAAGCTCTCTGCTCAGAAGAGATGATCTAAAGCTCTCTGCTCAGAGGAAATGATCTAAAGCTCTCTGCTCACAAGAGATGATCTAAAGCTCTCTGCTCAGAAGAGATGATCTAAAGCTCTCTGCTCAGAAGAGATGATCTAAAGCTCTCTGCTCAGAAGAGATGATCTAATGTTCTCTGCTCAGAAGAGATGATCTAATGCTCTCTGTTCAAACAAGATGATCTAATGCTCTGTGCTCAGGTGAGATGGTCTAAGGCTCTCTGCTTAGGTGAGATGATCTAAAGCTCTCTGCTCAGAAGAGATGATCTAAAGCTGTCTGCTCAGGTGAGATGATGTAAAGCTCTCTGCTTAGGTGAGATGATCTAAAGCTCTCTGCTCAGGTGAGATGATCTAAAGTTCTTTGCTCAGGTGAAATTATCTAAAGGTCACTGCTCAGGTGAGATTATGTAAAGCACTCTGCTCAGGTGAGATGATCTAAAGCTCTCGGCTCAGGTGAGATGATCTAAAGCTCTGTGCTCAGACTAGATGATCTAAAGCACTCTGGTCAGACGAGATGTTCTAAAGCTCTCTGCTCAGACGAGATGATCTAAAACTCTCTGCTCAGACGAGATGATCTAAAGCTCACTGCTCAGACGAGATGTTCTAAAGCTCTCGTGTCAGACGAGATGATCTAAAGCTCTCTGCTCAGACAAGATGATCTAAAGCTTTCTGATCAAGTTTGATAATCTAAATCTCACTGCTCAGACGAGATGATCTAAATCTCTCTGCTCAGACGAGATGATCTAAAGCTCACTGCTCAGATGAAATGTTCTAAAGCTCTCTGCTCAGAAGAGATGATCTAAATCTCTCTGCTCAGACGATATGTTCTAAAGCTTTCTGCTCAGGCGAGATGATCTAAAGCTCTCTGCTCACACGAGATGATCTAAAGCTCACAGCTCAGTTGAGATGATCTAAAACTCTCTGCTCAGACAAGATGATCTAAAGCTCACTGCTCAGACAAGATGATCTAAAACTTTCTGCTCAGACGAGATGATCTAAAGCTCTCTGCTCAGAAGAGATGATCTAAGGCTCTCTGCTCAGAAGAGATGATCTAAAGCTATCTGCTCAGAAGAGATGATCTAAAGCTCTCTGCTCAGAAGAGATTATCTAAAGCTCTCTGCTCAGAAGAGATGATCTAAAGCTCTCTGCTCACAAGAGATGATCTAAAGCTCTCTGCTCAGAAGAGATGATCTAAAGCTCTCTGCTCACAAGAGATGATCTAAAGCTGTTATGTTTAAGTATGAACTAGTACCCTTGTTTTTATGCAGGACCACTCAGTCTCACACCTTACCTCGGGTTCACTAAGATCTAACTTGTGGAACCCTGTTATGCTCATAGATCTGAGGGTCACTACTGTAGGATACAGTGTGAAGATGGTATACAAGAGAAATGGAATGAGCTAAACCACAATATAGTATGTAATGTAGGATAACTCCAATTCCAAAGTTTAGAGAGAATCAAAAACTTATTCACTTTCCAAATTAGTTGCAAACTCGCATCACAGACATATAAAATATTTACATAGCTTGCACACACACAAACACACACACACACACACACACACACACACACCCTCTTTAGTTATAGTTGTGCAAGGTAAGTTCACAGGTCATTTACAGCCGGATATAAGATTTGC
Source organism: Bombina bombina (assembly GCF_027579735.1). Lineage (NCBI taxonomy): Eukaryota > Metazoa > Chordata > Amphibia > Anura > Bombinatoridae > Bombina > Bombina bombina. The sequence continues at coordinate 1,219,425,769 of NC_069502.1, forward strand.
AGTAATAAGTAGTTGCTGAGTTAAAGTCAGTTTAAGCACATAAAGTACATCAGTGGTTAATGCTAGAGGGAGCAGTACCTTGAAGCATAATGTTAGATTTGCAGAAGTCACTATGCAAGTAAATGTAATGAACCACAAACGGAAGAAATGATATCAAAGTTAGTACATGAAATAAGCTGGTTAATAGCTTGGTATGGCAGGTAAACTTGATTACTTGAGGCAAAGCAGAAACAAATGACATGAGAGGCAAGATATCCTTATTTGTACATTGGTAATACAGACCGGTAAATCCTGATGGTAGAATATACAAACCGGCTTCCCAATTAGTATCCTCAGCGTGGAGCAGAGCGGTATTACCGAAGAGGCAACGCAGACAGCGTGTGCTGAGATTCAGTGAGTGTGTGTGGCAGCTGCGGTTTCACACAGAGACAAGTCGGGCGTGACGTCACACGCCAACGGAACAGCATGCGAGTGTACAGAATGCAAGCAGCAGCGTGAGAGACAGGATCAGAGGTGAGGTGCTGCAATTCCACAAGTCTTGAGAAACTGGAAATTAGTATCAGTAGAAGGAAATCCCAACTTAGACAGGAGGGAATAGCTGGGTGTGTAGCGTTCAGGAACAGTGAGTGACTGAACAAATTACCAAGCAACGTTCAACACTAGGTGGAGCCTTAAATAGCAGTATGGTAATTAGAAGTTAAAGGTACAGAATGGTAAAACCCTGACAAAAGCTCTCTGCTCAGACGAGATGATCTAAAGCTCTCTGCTCAGAGGAGATGATCTAAAGCTCTCTGCTCAGAAGAGATGATCTAAAGCTCTCTGCTCAGAAGAGATGATCTAATGTTCTCTGCTCAGAAGAGATGATCTAATGCTCTCTGCTCAGAAGAGATGATCTAAAGCTCTCTGCTCAAACAAGATGATCTAAAGTTCTCTGCTCAGACGGGATGAGCTAAAGCTGTCTGCTCAGACTAGATAATCTAAAGGCTCTCTGTTCAGGTAAGATGGTCTAAAGCTCTCTGCTCAGGTGAGATGATCTAAAGCTCTCTGATCAGACGAGATGTTCTAAAGCTCTCTGCTCAGATGAGATGATCTAAAGCTCTCGGCTGAGACGAGATGATCTAAAGCTCTCTGCTCAGACAAGATGTTCTAAAGTTCTCTGCTCAGACGAGATGATCTAAAGCTCTCTGCTCAGAAGAGATGATCTAAAGCTCTCTGCTCAGACAAGGTGATCTAAAGCTCTCTGCTCAGACAAGGTGATCTAAAGCTCTCTGCTCAGACGAGATTATCTAAATCTCTCTGCTTAGATGAGATGATCTATAGCTCTCTGCCCAGAAGAGATGATCTAAAGCTCTCTGCTAAGACGAGATGATCTAAAGCTCACTGCTCAGACAAGATGATCTAAAGTTCTCTGGTCAGACGAGATGTTCTAAAGCTCTCTGCTCAGACAAGATGATCTAAAGCTCTCTGCTCAGACGAGATGATCAAAAGCTCTCTAATCAGAAGAGATGATCTAAAGCTTTCTGCTCAGAAGAGATGATCTAAAGCTCTCTACTCAGACGAGATGATCTAAAGCTCTCTGCTCAGATGAAATGATCTAAAGCTCTCTGCTCAGAAGAGATGATCTAAAGCTCTCTGCTCAGAAGAGATGATCTAATGCTCTCTGCTCAGAAGAGATGATCTAAAGCTCTCTGCTCAAACAAGATGATCTAAAGCTCTCTGCTCAGACGGGATGAGCTAAAGCTCTCTGCTCAGACGAGATGATCTAAAGCTCACTGCTCAGATGAGATGATCTAAAACTCTCTGCTCAGAGAAGATGATCTAAAGCTCACTGTCAGACATGATGATCTAAAGCTCACTGCTCAGACGAGATGATCTAAAGCTCTCTGCTCAGAAGAAATGATCTAAAGCTCTCTGCTCAGAAGAGATGATCTAAAGCTATCTGCTCAGAAGAGATAATCTAAAGCTCTCTGCTCAGAAGAGATGATCTAAAACTCTCTGCTCAGACAAGATGATCTAAAGCTCACTGCTCAGACAAGATGATCTAAATCTTTCTGCTCAGACGAGATGATCTAAAGCTCTCTGCTTAGAAGAGGTGATCTAAGGCTCTCTGCTCAGAAGAGATGATCTAAAGCTATCTGCTCAGAAGAGATGATCTAAAGCTCTCTGCTCAGAAGAGATGATCTAAAGCTCTCTGCTCAGAAGAGATGATCTAAAGCTCTCTGCTCACAAGAGATGATCTAAAGCTCTCTGCTCAGAAGAGATGATCTAAAGCTCTCTGCTCAGAAGAGATGATCTAAAGCTCTCTGCTCAGACGAGATGATCTAAAGCTCTCTGCTCAGAGGAAATGATCTAAAGCTCTCTGCTCAAACAAGATGATCTAAAGCTCTCTGCTCAGACTAGATAATCTAAAGCTCTCTGTTCAGTTGAGATGGTCTAAAGCTCTCTGCTCATGTAAGATGATCTAAAGCTCTCTGCTCAGACGAGATGTTCTAAAGCTCACTGCTCAAACGAGATGATCTAAAGCTCTGTGCTCAGAAGAGATGATCTAAAGCTCTCTGCTCACAAGAGATGATCTAAAGCTCTCTGCTCAGAAGAGATGATCTAAAGCTCTCTGCTCAAAAGAGATGATCTAAAGCTCTCTGCTCAGAAGAGATGATCTAAAGCTGTTATGTTTAAGTATGAACTAGTACCCTTGTTTTTATGCAGGACCACTCAGTCTCACACCTTACCTCGGGTTCACTAAGTTCTAACTTGTGGAACCCTGTTATGCTCATAGATCTGAGGGTCACTACTGTAGGATACAGTGTGAAGATGGTATACAAGAGAAATGGAATGACCTAAACCACAATATAGTATGTAATGTAGGATAACTCCAATTCCAAAGTTTAGAGAGAATCAAAAACTTATTCACTTTCCAAATTAGTTGCAGACTCGCATCACAGACATATAAAATATTTACATAGCTTGCACACACACAAACACACACACACACACACACACACACACCCTCTTTAGTTATAGTTGTGCAAGGTAAGTTCACAGGTCATTTACAGCCGGATATAAGATTTGCAGTAATAAGTAGTTGCTGAGTTAAAGTCAGTTTAAGCACATAAAGTACATCAGTGGTTAATGCTAGAGGGAGCAGTACCTTGAAGAATAATGTTAGATTTGCAGAAGTCAATATGCAAGTAAATGTAATGAACCACAAACGGAAGAAATGATATCAAAGTTAGTACATGAAATAAGCTGGTTAATAGCTTGGTATGGCAGGTAAACTTGATTACTTGAGGCAAAGCAGAAACAAATGACATGAGAGGCAAGATATCCTTATTTGTACATTGGTAATACAGACCGGTAAATCCTGATGGTAGAATATACAAACCGGCTTCCCAATTAGTATCCTCAGCGTGGAGCAGAGCGGTATTACCGAAGAGGCAACGCAGACAGCGTGTGCTGAGATTCAGTGAGTGTGTGTGGCAGCTGCGGTTTCACACAGAGACAAGTCGGGCGTGACGTCACACGCCAACGGAACAGCATGCGAGTGTACAGGATGCAAGCAGCAGCGTGAGAGACAGGATCAGAGGTGAGGTGCTGCAATTCCACAAGTCTTGAGAAACTGGAAATTAGTATCAGTAGAAGGAAATCCCAACTTAGACAGGAGGGAATAGCTGGGTGTGTAGCGTTCAGGAACAGTGAGTGACTGAACAAATTACCAAGCAACGTTCAACACTAGGTGGAGCCTTAAATAGCAGTATGGTAATTAGAAGTTAAAGGTACAGAATGGTAAAACCCTGACAAAAGCTCTCTGCTCAGACGAGATGATCTAAAGCTCTCTGCTCAGAGGAGATGATCTAAAGCACTCTGCTCAGAAGAGATGATCTAAAGCTCTCTGCTCAGAAGAGATGATCTAATGTTCTCTGCTCAGAAGAGATGATCTAATGCTCTCTGCTCAGAAGAGATGATCTAAAGCTCTCTGCTCAAACAAGATGATCTAAAGTTCTCTGCTCAGACGGGATGAGCTAAAGCTGTCTGCTCAGACTAGATAATCTAAAGGCTCTCTGTTCAGGTAAGATGGTCTAAAGCTCTCTGCTCAGGTGAGATGATCTAAAGCTCTCTGATCAGACGAGATGTTCTAAAGCTCTCTGCTCAGATGAGATGATCTAAAGCTCTCGGCTGAGACGAGATGATCTAAAGCTCTCTGCTCAGACGAGATGTTCTAAAGTTCTCTGCTCAGACGAGATGATCTAAAGCTCTCTGCTCAGAAGAGATGATCTAAAGCTCTCGGCTGAGACGAGATGATCTAAAGCTCTCTGCTCAGACGAGATGTTCTAAAGTTCTCTGCTCAGACGAGATTATCTAAATCTCTCTGTTTAGATGAGATGATCTATAGCTCTCTGCCCAGAAGAGATGATCTAAAGCTCTCTGCTTAGAAGAGATGATCTAAAGCTCTCAGCTCAGACGAGATGATCTAAAGCTCACTGCTCAGACAAGATGATCTAAAGTTCTCTGGTCAGACGAGATGTTCTAAAGCTCTCTGCTCAGACAAGATGATCTAAAGCTCTCTGCTCAGACGAGATGATCAAAAGCTCTCTAATCAGAAGAGATGATCTAAAGCTTTCTGCTCAGAAGAGATGATCTAAAGCTCTCTACTCAGACGAGATGATCTAAAGCTCTCTGCTCAGATGAAATGATCTAAAGCTCTCTGCTCAGAAGAGATGATCTAAAGCTCTCTGCTCAGAAGAGATGATCTAATGCTCTCTGCTCAGAAGAGATGATCTAAAGCTCTCTGCTCAAACAAGATGATTTAAAGCTCTCTGCTCAGACGGGATGAGCTAAAGCTCTGTGCTCAGACGAGATGATCTAAAGCTCACTGCTCAGATGAGATGATCTAAAACTCTCTGCTCAGAGAAGATGATCTTAAGCTCACTGTCGCTCAGAAGAAATGATCTAAAGCTCTCTGTTCAGAAGAGATGATCTAAAGCTATCTGCTCAGAAGAGATAAGCTAAAGCTCTCTGCTCAGAAGAGATGATGTAAAGCTCTCTGCTCAGAAGAGATGATCTAAAGCTCTCTGCTCAGAAGAGATGATCTAAAGCTCTCTGCTCAGAAGAGATGATCTAAAGCTCTCTGCTTAGAAGACATGATCTAAAGCACTCTGCTCAAACAAGATGATCTAAACCTCTCTGCTCAGACAGGATGAGCTAAAGCCGTCTGCTTAGATGAGATAATCTAAAGCTCTCTGCTCAGACGAGATGATCTAAAGCTCTCTGCTCAGAAGAGATGATCTAAAGCTCTCTGCTCAGAAGAGATGATCTAAAGCTCTCTGCTCAGACGAGATGATCTAAAGCTCTCTGCTCAGATGAAATGATCTAAAGCTCTCTGCTCAGAAGAGATGATCTAAAGCTCTCTGCTCAGAAGAAATGATCTAATGCTCTCTGCTCAGAAGAGATGATCTAATGCTCTCTGCTCAGAAGAGATGATCTAAAGCTCTCTGCTCAAACAAGATGATCTAAAGCTCTCTGCTCAGACTAGATAATCTAAAGCTCTCTGTTCAGTTGAGATGGTCTAAAGCTCTCTGCTCAGGTAAGATGATCTAAAGCTCTCTGCTCAGATGAGATGTTCTAAAGCTCACTGCTCAAACGAGATGATCTAAAGCTCTCTGCTCAGACGAGATGTTCTAAAGTTCTCTGCTCAGATGAGATGATCTAAAGCTCTCTGCTCAGACGAGATGTTCTAAAGCTCTCTGCTCAGACGAGATGATCTAAAGCTCTCTGCTCAGACGAGATGTTCTAAAGTTCTCTGCTCAGATGAGATGATCTAAAGCTCTCTGCTCAGACGATATTTTCTAAAGCTTTCTGCTCAGTTGAGATGATCTAAAACTCTCTGCTCAGACGAGATGATCTAAAGCTCACTGCTCAGACAAGATGATCTAAAACTTTCTGCTCAGACGAGATGATCTAAAGCTCTCTGCTCAGAAGAGGTGATCTAAGGCTCTCTGCTCAGAAGAGATGATCTAAAGCTATCTGCTCAGAAGAGATGATCTAAAGCTCTCTGCTCAGAAGAGATGATCTAAAGCTCTCTGCTCAGAAGAGATGATCTAAAGCTCTCTGCTCACAAGAGATGATCTAAAGCTCTCTGCTCAGAAGAGATGATCTAAAGCTCTCTGCTCAGAAGAGATGATCTAAAGCTCTCTGCTCAGACGAGATGATCTAAAGCTCTCTGCTCAGAGGAAATGATCTAAAGCTCTCTGCTCAAACAAGATGATCTAAAGCTCTCTGCTCAGACTAGATAATCTAAAGCTCTCTGTTCAGTTGAGATGGTCTAAAGCTCTCTGCTCAGGTAAGATGATCTAAAGCTCTCTGCTCAGAAGAGATGATCTAATGTTCTCTGCTCAGAAGAGATGATCTAATGCTCTCTGCTCAGAAGAGATGATCTAAAGCTCTCTGCTCAAACAAGATGATCTAAAGCTCTCTGCTCAGACGGGATGAGCTAAAGCTGTCTGCTCAGACTAGATAATCTAAAGGCTCTCTGTTCAGGTAAGATGGTCTAAAGCTCTCTACTCAGGTGAGATGATCTAAAGCTCTCTGATCAGACGAGATGTTCTAAAGCTCTCTGCTCAGATGAGATGATCTAAAGCTCTCGGCTGAGACGAGATGATCTAAAGCTCTCTGCTCAGACGAGATGTTCTAAAGTTCTCTGCTCAGACGAGATGATCTAAAGCTCTCTGCTCAGAAGAGATGATCTAAAGCTCTCTGCTCAGACAAGGTGATCTAAAGCTCTCTGCTCAGACAAGGTGATCTAAAGCTCTCTGCTCAGACGAGATTATCTAAATCTCTCTGTTTAGATGAGATGATCTATAGCTCTCTGCCCAGAAGAGATGATCTAAAGCTCTCTGCTAAGACGAGATGATCTAAAGCTCTCAGTTCAGACGAGATGATCTAAAGCTCACTGCTCAGACAAGATGATCTAAAGTTCTCTGCTCAGACAAGATGATCTAAAGCTCTCTGCTCAGACGAGATGATCAAAAGCTCTCTAATCAGAAGAGATGATCTAAAGCTTTCTGCTCAGAAGAGATGATCTAAAGCTCTCTACTCAGACGAGATGATCTAAAGCTCTCTGCTCAGATTAAATGATCTAAAGCTCTCTGCTCAGAAGAGATGATCTAAAGCTCTCTGCTCAGAAGAGATGATCTAATGCTCTCTGCTCAGAAGAGATGATCTAAAGCTCTCTGCTCAAAAAAGATGATCTAAAGCTCTCTGCTCAGACGGGATGAGCTAAAGCTCTCTGCTCAGACGAGATGATCTAAAGCTCACTGCTCAGATGAGATGATCTAAAACTCTCTGCTCAGAGAAGATGATCTAAAGCTCACTGTCAGACATGATGATCTAAAGCTCACTGCTCAGACGAGATGATCTAAAGCTCTCTGCTCAGAAGAAATGATCTAAAGCTCTCTGCTCAGAAGAGATGATCTAAAGCTATCTGCTCAGAAGAGATGATCTAAAGCTCTCTGCTCAGAAGAGATGATCTAAAAATCTCTGCTCAGAAGAGATGATCTAAAGCTCTCTGGTCAGAAGAGGTGATCTAAAGCTCTCTGCTCAGAAGAGATGATCTAAAGCTCTCTGCTCAGAAGAGATGATCTAAAGCACTCTGCTCAAACAAGATGATCTAAACCTCTCTGCTCAGACGAGATTATCTAAATCTCTCTGTTTAGATGAGATGATCTATAGCTCTCTGCCCAGAAGAGATGATCTAAAGCTCTCTGCTAAGACGAGATGATCTAAAGCTCTCAGTTCAGACGAGATGATCTAAAGCTCACTGCTCAGACAAGATGATCTAAAGTTCTCTGGTCAGACGAGATGTTCTAAAGCTCTCTGCTCAGACAAGATGATCTAAAGCTCTCTGCTCAGACGAGATGATCAAAAGCTCTCTAATCAGAAGAGATGATCTAAAGCTTTCTGCTCAGAAGAGATGATCTAAAGCTCTCTACTCAGACGAGATGATCTAAAGCTCTCTGCTCAGATGAAATGATCTAAAGCTCTCTGCTCAGAAGAGATGATCTAAAGCTCTCTGCTCAGAAGAGATGATCTAATGCTCTCTGCTCAGAAGAGATGATCTAAAGCTCTCTGCTCAAACAAGATGATCTAAAGCTCTTTGCTCAGACGGGATGAGCTAAAGCTCTCTGCTCAGACGAGATGATCTAAAGCTCACTGCTCAGATGAGATGATCTAAAGCTCTCTGCTCAGAGAAGATGATCTAAAGCTCACTGTCAGACATGATGATCTAAAGCTCACTGCTCAGACGAGATGATCTAAAGCTCTCTGCTCAGAAGAAATGATCTAAAGCTCTCTGCTCAGAAGAGATGATCTAAAGCTATCTGCTCAGAAGAGATGATCTAAAGCTCTCTGCTCAGAAGAGATGATCTAAAAATCTCTGCTCAGAAGAGATGATCTAAAGCTCTCTGGTCAGAAGAGGTGATCTAAAGCTCTCTGCTCAGAAGAGATGATCTAAAGCTCTCTGCTCAGAAGAGATGATCTAAAGCACTCTGCTCAAACAAGATGATCTAAACCTCTCTGCTCAGACAGGATGAGCTAAAGCCGTTGTCAGCCGCTCTGGAATCAATCCGGGATGTAACCCAACTGCTAGCGTGAATTGAAAAGCACACGCTAGCACACTGAGAAATATCCAGGACGTGACCCACTCAGGAAGCAGATTAGAAGATAACAAAAATGAATATTGTTCCAGAATGCAGGAAAGCCACAAAGGATAAAACGTCCCTTTAAGTAGAAAAAAGAACAAAAAGGAAATGCTCTTACTTGAAGCTTCTGAAACAGGTCCTCTTTAACAGGCTTGTAAAACAAAGGAAAAGTTCTCTTTTGCAGCTTGTAAAAGTAAAAGTTCCTTTTAAGCAGGTGTATAACAAACAGAAAGGTAAAGTTCTCTTTTGCAGCTTGTAAAAGTAAATGTCCCTTTTAAGCAGGTGTATAACAAACAGAAAGGCAAAGTTCTCTTTTGCAGCTTGTAAAAGTAAAATGTCCCTTTAAGCAGGTTTATAACAAACAGAAAGGCAAAGTTCTCTTTTGCAGCTTGTAAAAGTAGAATGTCCCTTTAAGCAGGTTTTGTTTATCAAAGATAAGGTTTAAAGGTAAAGGCAAAAGCAAGGTCAGGCAGGCAGAAGTCGGCATCCAAATATCAGCAAAAGGTATAGGCAAAAGACAAGGTCAGGCAAGCAGAAGTCGGCATCCAAGTATCAGCAAAAGGGTAAAAGCTACAGGCAAGGTCAGGCAGGCAGAAGTCTATGTCCAAATATCAGCAAGTAGGGATTAGGCAAGAGGCTTGGTCAGGCAGGCAGAAAATCGGTACACAAAAGATCAGAAAGATACGGTACTCACAATCCAAAGGTAGCAAACAAACGGGCCCAGATTCAGATCTCCCGCCGTTGTTTAAAGGGCAGGAGCGTAACCGTCATCAGAGGGGTGTGTTGAGAAAGCGTCATGTTGCTAAGCAACATGACGTCAGACACACAGAGCAGTTCCGGGAGCCGCGGCGACACGGCGATGAACGGATGCAAACATGACAGCACCCCCCTCCTCAAGGACCCCTCCGGGGGACAGGACCAGGTCTATCAGGATGAGTCTTGTGGAAGGTCTTGACCAAAACAGGAGCATTTACTTGATGAGCAGGTTCCCAAGAACGTTCCGTGACTGGATAACCCTTCCAATGAATGAGATAATACAATTTCTTGCCCCGCAACTTGGAATCTAGAATATGGCTGATTTCAAACTCAGGATGTCCATGCACCAATAACGGTGGAGGTTTAGAAAAAGGCTTAGAATACCTGTTAACCATCACAGGTTTTAAAAGAGAAACATGGAATACCGGATGGACTTTGAGAGACTTGGGTAAAGCTACCCGATAAGCAGTGGAACACACCTGACCCAGTATTCGGAAAGGACCCACATATCGTGGTCCCAATTTGTTAGAAGGTTGTTTCAGGCGAAGAAATCGAGAGGAAATCCAAACTTTATCACCAGGGCGATATTTGGGAGCCTTCTTCCGTCGAAGATCTGAAAAGAACTTGTAACGTCTATGTTACAGAAGCATTAGTTATTTTGTTGTGAAGAGCTTATTTCCCAGCAGCAATGCCTGAACCAGCAAGCCAGCGCCTAAGAAGGGCTCCAAGAAAACTGTAACAAGTTTCATTTCATAAAGAGTTAACTCTTTTTTTTCAGCTTTTAGAAACTATTTTCTAATCACCTCTGGAGCCAGACTGCTAATTGATAAGATGAACTTGTAAACTTGTTATCTTAAGTACTGTAATCCTATTGTGGCCTGTCAAAGGACAGTGCTCTCTATCTAAATGTGTGATGGGGGATTTTGTGCTTCCCCCCCTCTCCCCCTGGGAGTGCCCTGTGTGCATGTAACCTTAATAAAAAGCAGGCTGGGCATCCCAGTCCTGAGTTCTTGTTTGACCCTCAATCGCAGCGTTGACTCGTTTTTGTGGGCAGAAGGGTATCCTAGCTGTACTGCAGCTAAGGGAGATTATTCTATATTTGCGAGACTCATATAGAATACTATGGAAAGCAGCTTCTCCCCTCTTTAGCAATAGGGATCCAGGCTACTAAGCGGTCCATCTCTCAGCGAGACTAAGGGTAACCGTAACATTTGGCGGCAGCGGCGGGATTTTCCTGGATTTCCTAGGAGAGGTACAGAACGGATGGAGAGCGCTTATGAAAAATTGAAGCGTACAACCCTAAAGGATTTACTTGAAAGCAGAGGGGGGTACGCCAGCAACCGGCCGAGGAGAGAGCTGATCGCAGAATTGACCGAACTGGATCAGAGCTTCACAATGGCGGAAACACCGACCACGATTAGTGA